>NC_056751.1:674207323-674237323 GCF_019279795.1 Protopterus annectens | reverse complement strand
CCCAGCAGGTTAGTAACCATTTCTTGCAGTGTGGTTATGATGCATTGGAAGCTTCATGTAGATCAGTTATGACAGGTGCAGTTATACGTAGGCATGCCTGGCTGAAGGAACAATCTCTGCCAGACCATGTTAAAGCTAAGCTTTTGGATGCACCTATGGAAAAGCAAAAATTATTTGGTTCCACGGCTCAAGAGGTTTTAAAGAAATTTGAAGAAAAGGCAAAATCTGTGCAAACAGTTAAAGACTTTCTGCAGGTCCAACCACCGAGATTCAGCAGAAATTGGCCTACTAAGAATTGGTCCTTTCCGGACTCAGACAGATCTCAAAGAGGCAGGAATAGACGAGGTAGAGGGCAAGCTAGAGGCTCCTACAGAGGCCGTCAGTGGCAGCCTCCCAACCAGAGAGGTAGTGCAGGAACTACAACTGCTACACCAGGACAAACTCAATTGCTTTATTTTGACTCCGCCGACCAGGGCTCAATTAGAAGCACCTTTGGGCGGAAAGCTTTCTTTATTCTCAAAAAATTGGCACAGCATTACAGGGGATACATGGACACTGCAAATAATAGACAAAGGATACAGGTTCCATTTCCACTCATTGCCAAAAAGAAAAGGCATGCCAAACCTGCCACCAAATCAGAGGGCAGAGGCCTTGAAGCAAATTACCAACTTAATGCAAATGAAAGCCATAGAAAAGGTACCTCTTTCAGAACAAGGCCAGGGATTTTACTCAAGATTATTCCTTGTTCCAAGAAAAGAAAATCAGTGGAGGCCTATTCTCGACTTGTCCGCACTGAATACGTACCTCATTGTGCCAAAATTCAAAATGCTGACTCTACAGCAACTCCTTCCCATGCTGGGCAAGGGGTCTTGACTGGTGACTCTAGACCTCAAGGAGGCATACCTGCATGTCCCTATTTGACAAAGCTGCAGAAGACACCTCAGATTTCTTGCAGGGTCAGAGCATTATCAATTCTCAGCATTGCCCTTTGGCTTATCTACTGCGCCCAGAGTATTCACAAAATGCCTGGCATCAGTAATTGCACACTGTAGACTTCAGGGGATTCAAATCTACCCTTATCTGGACGACTGCCTAATACAATCGGACAGCAAGCAAACTTTATTAAAGGACTTGGACTATGCCATCCACCTGTTACAGGCCTTGGGATATACAGTCATCATCCACAAATCAAGACTGGTTCCATCCCAAAGAATAACTTTTCTGGGTGCGGATCTCGACACAACCACCCAGATGGCTTTTCTCACAGAAGAAAAACAAGAACAGCTACCAGTTTACTTTCAGAATCTCACAAGACAAACTCAGATGACTGCAAGGAAAATCCTGCAGGCCCTGGGTTACATGGCATCTTGCATTCTTCTGATTCCGCAAGCAAGGCTGCATATGAGGAAATTACAATGGTACCTAAGAAGTTTATGGACTCAGCACAGTCACAGCTTAGAAGCTATGATCCCACTCATTCCTTGCCTTCAAAAGGAATTCCTGTGGTGGGCTCAAGCCTGCCAGTCGAACAGCGGGCTGCCCTTCAGCAAGCCAAGAGCCAACCAAACCATCACCACGGACGCTTCAGACCAAGGTTGGGGAGCGCACATGGAGGACAGATGTATCCAAGGGCTATGGTCACAGAGAGCTGCGCATGCACATAAACCAAGAGGAATTGCTGGCAGTGATGCATGCAATCGAGGCCTTCAAACCTTTCCTTCAGCAAGGCCACCTGCTCATAAGGACAGAACACCACAGTTGTGGTACATAAACAAGCAAGGAGGCACCCATTCCTACCCTCTTTGCAGACTGACAATGAATCTATGGGAACTGGCATTGAAACTCCACATACAGCTACAGTCCCAATTCGTGTCAGGGAAAGACAATACACTGGCAGACAGCTTAAGCAGAACTACCATGGATGCACACGAATGGATGCTGCACCCAGACATCTTCTTACAAATCACACAATCATGGGGAAGGCCGGAAATAGATCTGTTCGCTCCCCCCCCTAAATCATCAACTGAAGAAATTCTGCTCAAGGACATACCACCCACAATCATGGAAAGTGGACGCTCTCTCTCTCAGCTGGAAAGCTCCAACAGTGTATGCTTTCCCACCTTTTCCACTAATGACCAAGGTCCTACTGAAGATCAGGACAGAGCAGCCCAGAGTAATCTTGATAGCCCCAAACTGGCCAAGACAGCACTGGTACCCATTGTTAAAGAGCTTATCACAGACGAAACTATGGCCTCTCCCCCTATGGCCACTCCTACTGACGCAGCACAATTTCAGGACTCTACACTCCAACCTGAATACCTTGCAGCTAACTGCCTGGAGAATACCATGACTCCTCCTCAGGATAACCTATCCCAGAGAGTGAAGGATGTAATTATGGAAGCTCACCGACCTTCCACAAGGAAGGCATATACAGCAAAATGGAAAAGATTTCACACCTGGAACACAGCAAAGGGCCTAGATGTGACTGTGATGAATATGGCATATATACTAGAATATTTGGTAGAATTGTCCCACACTGGCCTGTCTTGCTCTTCCATCAAGATACACGCCTCAGCAATCTCAGCAGAATACAATTTAAATCCACCTGTCTTCTCTCACCCTCTACTAAGACGGTTTCTAAGAGGAATCAAAAACATTAATCCTCCAAGGAAACCACCTCTACCTACTTGGGACCTGAATTTCGTGTTGGAAAAACTAACACTTCCTCCCTTTGAACCAGCAGCATCGGCAGATGTACAGTTCTTGTCTTGGAAAACTGCCTTCCTTCTGGCCATAACCTCAGCAAGAGTAGTATCTGAGCTACAAGCTTTAATGGCGGTGCAGCCATTCCTTATCTTTCATCAGGACAGAGTTTCTTTGAGGACCAATCCTACATTCATGCCAAAGGTGGTATCCAGGGTATCTTTGAACCAAGCTATTCACTTGCCTACATTCTTCCCACAACCACAAAATAAAGGGGAGAGACTTCTGCACACCCTGGACATACATAGACAACTACGCTACTACTTGGACAGAACTAAAAGTTACAGAAAGACTGACCAGTTGTTTGTAGCATATGCTGCTGGGGTACAAGGAAAAGCAATTTCCAAACAGACTATTTCGAAATGGATGGGAAATTGCATTCGTTTTTGTTACTCCTTTCATGGAAAGACTGTACCAGCTAACATTAGACCTCATTCCACGAGAGCCACAGCCACCACCACAGCCTTCCTAAGAGGGGTGGCTACCAAAGACATTTTAGAAGCTGCTACATGGAGCTCCGTGCATACATTTGCCAAGCATTACAATTTGCCTTTATACTCCAGATCCAGAGCAGGTTTTGCTACGGCAGTCCTGCAGGGTATCTTAACTACACCATCCTTCACTTAGTACCTCCACCCCCAGTTTGGCTATGGTACTCTACCCATATGTGATGACTGCAGATGCATCCTTGAAGGACATAGTACAGTTTTGTACCTACCATAAATGTAGATGTCCGATGGGTATGCATCTGCAGTCAGGCTTACCCTCCCTCCTACCCCTCTGTGGTATTCCTAGGGTGCTTACCCCTCTTTTAGCTAGCTGGGGGAATCTATTATGGTGTATTTGTTTGTATGCACATGTGTATATATGTGTGTGTGTTTTTTTTTTTTTTTTTGCAAATGTTTGGAATTTTATTGCATTTATCCAAATTTAGCCTTCCTAGAGGGCACCTGGCATCTGGGGCAAGAAAAACTGAGGAAGATGGCATCGGCTAATGCTTTTATACCCCAGACGCTCTGACGTCGGGGAAAGTGCGACATCAGCCGAGGCCAGACGCCGACCGAAGGGCTGCCTGAGGCAGGACAACCTATATGTGATGACTGCAGATGCATACCTATCGGACATCTACATTTATGGTAGGTACAAAACTGTACTTTTCATATGTTAAAGTATCAGCAGCATATCATTGGCTTGCTTAAACAGAAAATTATGCTGATTTCTGACTGTGCTGAAAATAAGGATTTACAGGACTTGATGCATTCTGCTGAACAGGTTGGAAAGCATACTTTGCAATGTGGTTTTGAGTCACTAGAGGCATCTTGCAGGGTTGCTGTCACTGGGTCTGTACTTAGATGGCATGCTTGGCTTAAGGAGCAATCTTTGCCAGATCATGTTAAAGCTAAATTGCTGGATGGTCCCTTAAATCAGGACCTCCTGTTTGGCAACAAAGCAGAAGTTCTTAAAAAGATGGAGGAAAAAGCTAAATCTATGCAAACTGTTAATTTCCTACAAGTACAACCTCTAAAATTTAGTAGGCATTGGCCCTCTAAGCATGGGTGTTCTCCTGCCTCTTCCAGGCCTTCTCAGTCCAAACCCAGAACCAAAAGAACACCCAGGCTTCAGTCCCAGGGTACTCAAAGGACTGAACAGTGGGGGGCTTTCACTTCCAAATCAGGGAGTAGTAAGACTCCACCCTATGGTAAACTGTCTCAGTGACTTAACCTTATAACTTCCAAGCACTTCTCAACTGACTGCTCCTTTAGGGGGAAATATTGCTCTGCAGGCAAAAAACTGGGAACTCATTATACAGGACAAATGGGTTTTAAATATGGATTCCCAAGGATACATATTTCACTTCCACACAGTACCAACCAAAATGGTTGGCCAGATCCACCCCCAAATCAGTGGGCAGAGGCTCAAAAGCAAGTACTCTCCCTCTTAAGCATAAAGGCTATTCAGACTGTACCAGAAGAGGAAAAGGGATAAGGTTTCTACTCAGGACTTTTCCTGCTACCCAGAAAAGACAACTCTTGGCATCCTATCCTGGACCTTTCTATATTAAGCATCTTTTTGGTGGTTCCAAAATTCAAGATGCTAACTCTTCACCAGTTACTTCCTATGGTAGGCAAATATGTCTGGTTGGCAGCACTGGATTTAAAAAAAGCCTACCTGCACATCCCAATCAGGGAATCTTGCAGAAGATACCTACGCTTCAAAGCAGGCTACATGCACTGTCAGTTCTCTGCACTGCCGTTTGGCTTATCTACTGCACCCAGGGTATTCACAAAGTGCCTAGCTCCAGCCATTGCATTTTGCAGGCAAAGAAATATTCAGATATACCCATACCTGGATGATTGTCTATTTCAGGCAGAAAGCCAGGACTTGCTTTTGAATCATCTGGCATTTGTACAAAAGGTGCTAACTTGTCTGGGGTACACAATAAACAAAAGCAAATCGCATCTGGTACCCTGTCAACAAATTATATTCCTGGGAGCAAGCTTGAACACAACTTCCCAGATGGCTTTCCTCATGCCAGAGAAATAAATTCATTTGACAACTTACTTCGAAACTAATGGCCACAAAAACCCTGCTATCTGCAAGGCAAATACTGCAAGCCTTGGGGTTCATGGCCTCCTAATTCCATATGCAAGACTGCATATGAGGAAACTACAATGGTATCTAAAAAGCCTATGGTGTCAACGTTCTCAGGATCTAGAAGCAATGATCCCCATCATACCTTGAATACAGTTTAGAGTTCCTTTGGTGGGCAGAGGCCTGCCACCAAAACGAGGGACTACCATTCACTCTTACCTCCTGCCGTCCAAACCCTAACAGACTCATCAGACTATGCATGGGGGGCTCACCTAGCAGGAATGTGCATTCAGGGCAAATGGAACCCATTCTTATCCCCTCTGCAGACTAGCCATGGCTCTGTGGAACACCGCCTTGAGCTACCAACTGCATCTACAGGCTCAATTCCTGCCAGGAAAACTAAATACACTGGCAGACTAACTCCAGAAATCTTGTGTACCCACACAAGTGCAAACTGGTACCAAAGATTTTCAACATGTTGATAAAGAAATGGGAGAGCCCAGATACAGATCTGTTAGCCTCCCCCCAGAACTACCAATTGGACAACTTCTGCACAAGAACTCCCTACAAACAAGTTTGGAAAGTGGATGCTCTGTCCTTCATCTGGAAAAATCTATCCGTTTATGCCTTTCCACCTCTGCCTCTCCTCCCCAAAGTACTACTAAAGATCAAACAGGACAAACCAAGGACGATGCTGATTGCACCAGACTGGCCACACCAACACTGGTACTCCCTCTTGCACAGTTGGTCACTGCTGGCTCCATGGCACCTGCCTCAGACCCCTACCCTGCTGTCACAACAGGAGAGTCCGATTCTGTACCCTCAGCTTCAAACCCTGACCCTGGCAGCCTGGCTAATTTCCTAATCTCTTCATTACCAAGTGTTGGATGTCATTTTGGAGGCAAGGAGGCCTAGTACTAGAAAATCTTATGCTGAAAAATGGAAAAGATTATCTGCCTGGAACCAAACTCAAGGGTTGGGCACAGCAGTGCCCAATTTACATCAGATTCCTCAAAATTTAACTGAGATGCTTCACAAGGGCCTTTTTCCTCCATCAAAATTCACGCCTCAGCCATTTCAGCTCAATACAACACACAACCACCCCTCTTCTCTCATCCACTGCTCATGCAGTTCCTCAGAGGGGCCAAAAGCCTCCAGCCTGGGACCTTACCTTTGTATTGGAAAACTCTTCCTACTTTGAGCCAGCTGCAAGTGCAGAGTTAAATTTTCTTTCTTGGAAAACAGCCTTCCTTTTAGCAATTACTTCAGCAAGAAGGGTATCTGAACTACAGGCCTTATGGCAGTGGATCCTTTCATCATATTTCATGCTGACAGGGTGTCCCTCAGGACCAATCCCTCCATGCCCAAGGTGGTATCCAGTGTGGCTCTTAATCGGTCCATTTATTTGCCAGCCTTCTTTTCTAATCCACAGGACAAAGGGGAAAGGATACTGCACTCTTTAGATGTGCACAGACAACTTAGATTATACTTGGACAGGACTAAACCTTAAAGGAAATCTGAACTGCTGGTGGCATTTGCTGCAGGGGCAGAGGGTAAGGCTATTTCAAAGCAAACAATTTCTAAATGGATAGGCCATTGTATTTATTTCTGCTGTAAGCACCGTGGAAAACATATCCTACAGGGTATTAGACCCCATTCAACCAGGGCTGCATCTACCTCTACAGCCTTTCTCAGAGATGTACTACCAGCGACATCCTAGAAGCTGCTACTTGGAGTTGCGTACATACTTTCACCAAGCATTACCATTTACCAATTTTCTCTAAATCCAGAGCTGGCTTTGCCACTGCAGTCTTGCAGTGCCTTCTAGCTAGTCCTAATGCTATCTAAATGCCTCCTCCCATCCTTAGCTTTGGGAATCGACGCATGTGATTACTGCAACAGTGAAACACGAACATAGTACAGTTGTGTACACTTACTATAACTGTAGATGTTGAGTGTATTCACTGTTGCAGTCATGGTTACCCTCCCTGCTTTATACCCCTGACGTCACGGAAGCTCGCAGGACCCAAGACTTTGATAATCAGGCCGACTGAGGGCTACTGCAAGCAGATAACCCAAATGTGATGACTGCAACAGTGAATACACTCTAACCTCTATATTTATGGTAAGTGTACACAACTGTACTTTTCCAATAAGATTTTTTTTCTTTCTACCAAGATATTTGAATAAAAAAATATGCAGTAACAGATGACTTCCTAACAGATACTTGGGTCTGAATTACATACAACTAACACGGCATATACTGAGTAAGCTACAGCTATCATAAAACATATAATGAAAAGTTGAGAGAATTGAAGACCTACATCCCAAGTGGCATAAATCCAACAATTGTCAGATCATTCAACAGAACAAATGAATACAAGTGCAAATGCCTCAAGGTTGTGAATACCCCTCCTAAACTTCTGCGTATCACACTATACTACCATTGTCCTGTACTGTTTCTGCTGGTACTTTCTGAAATTGGTCTTTACCCAGCAGTGCCAACCCAATTAAAGTAGAAATGAGTAAAATGCAGCTTTCTTGCATCATCCAGGAGTAAAAAAATAAAAGTGCATCTTTCTGACAAGCTACCACTGTCTTGAGTTAAATCTTGTCTGAGTGCAGTCAAGCATATCCCATGTACATCAAGGCATGCATCATGTCATGCACGTAAACATTTGGAAAAGTGAGATGTATATGTGCTAGAGTATTTTTATTTGACATTTATTGTGCTTCTTGGTTATTTGTCTTGTTAAATGGATATTGCATACTTCATAGATTGGTTAGGGCAGGTATGCTTTGAAAGGTGGCATACATTTCTTAAAAATCCTTATTGTAGAGTGTGAATTAGGTCTCTAATTGGAGAGCTGTTGCACTACAGTTGCACAGATGGAATACATGAAGGAAATGTGACCTCATATTTTGATTGGGCATTCCAGTTAGTTGACCATACCCTGTTTACATGCAAAGATGAATTATTGTGATTTGTGTGCTCTTCTCTGACTGTTTATTAATGTATATCATGAGATTTGTGAATGCTGCCACTTGAGCTAGTTCAGGGTTGGGGGTAGTGGAAATGCACTAAGGTTTCTCTTACTATAAATGTTTTTTCTTTAGATCCTTGGATGATGTAAGCTCACAATAAATATGCTTACATCTCCTTATTACTTGGCCGTATAAATTTAAAATAAATTATGCAAGGTCTGACTTTCCTATTTAGATGACTGACTTCATAATTGGGAAAGCTGAACTTCAGGCATCACAAGGAAACATCTGTTCAGATAACTGGTGTGAAGTGTTTTTTTTATCTAACCAATGCCTGGTATCAGTGTTTGCAAGTGTTTCAAACTTTAAAATCTGTCCATTTATGAAACTGGTGTCAAAGATTTGTTTGGATTGTAGCTAATCTGGGGACTGTATGCAGTTTTACTTCTGAGATCCTGTCTTCTAGTCTGCTAAACACTGCACATTTCTTTTTCACACCCTCACTGCTTTATTTTCTAAGGGTGAGGCAGACTTGCACCAGTCTGTGTTACATCACAAGCCATCATTGTATTGTGTATACTATCCGTAGTACACAAACAAAATGCATGTTCAATGCTGGAGGCTGACTTTTTGGTGACTGGGAAAGGTAATGGTTCATCGTACGTTATTTGCCATCCTTGTTATCCCTTTGGCTGCACTTTGGTGCTTCTGCAAAGTACAGTCCCGTCATGTTTTGAGTTTTAGTTTGCTGGAATAGGTACACTTTCCTGCTGTGCATGAGATGAGGTGTGCTGTAAAAATATACTTGGGAAGTTTAAAATGCATATTCTTACTTTTCTGTGATAGTAGCTGTCAGTTGCAGTGGTATCTGCATGCAAAAATACAGAACCGTTCAAATGCAGTATGCATGTCAACTAGCAGGGAGGTGGTGTAGCCTGTGGAGAACTGAGGAATTACTGTTTTAACAGTCGGTCAGTGAACCCACACTACATATTTTTCATTGTTGATCCTAACCTCTGACATTCTTTTGAAGTAAAAATCAAAGGTTTTTTGTGAATTTTTTTTTTTTGTTGACAGAGGAGATTCAGTTTACAAGCACGCTGTGCGTGGTGATTATCCTAGGACACATCTGCTGGGCCATACATAGTCTGTAAGCTTAGTCATAAAAGAAAAAAAAAAGTTTAAGTATATACTACAAATATGTTGTACTCCTAATGGACAAATCCCTTAAAATTCCAGCAGCTTGTTCACCATCTGGGATATGAATACACATTACAAAGGGTGCGTCTAGCAGAGTGTACCAGAAAATGAAAATGAAACTGTAAAGCATCTTTGATTCAAATAATTGACATGTTTAATAACCATATATATTGTCATAAACCCAGACGTGGTTTGCTCAGCACGATGGTTGATGTCTGTGTGTGGAGGTTTAATCCATTGAATTAGACTGAAGATAAAATTTCTAAAAATAAGGGAAAATATGGCAGCATATGTGTAGTACAGTTAATTATTTTTAACTATGTTTCTATTGCAGTCTGAGATTCCCAAGTCAGACAGTGGAATCCTTTTCATATAGCCACTTGGCAGTGCTACCCAATTGCAAAAAAGTAATAGTTAACAGTAGTTCATGTATACTGTATCTGGCAGTCAATGGAATAGAAAGGTTTTAATTATGTAAATTTTGTCAGTGACTACATGCTTGGAGTAGACCCAGGGAGTGTTGTTCAGAATAGCGTAAGATCTAAGTGGAGGTTGTGAGGTGTAAATGCAGGTGTGCAAAATCATATGTATCTTTAAAAAGACTACAAATAACCATGACCATACCATTGTGTACAGACACCGTTAGTTTTGGAGTCTCAATCACAGCAGTGCTTTTATCTCCAGCCTTTGTTTACAGTAAAGAAAGAGCAAATAGTGTGATACAGCTTTCCCTTCCCTTCTTTAAATAAACAGGGCAGTATAATCAAGCTTACAAAGTTAAGTGTGTTTTACTCCGTTTTAAAAACTTGTTAGGTGGTGTTGAGTCCACTTTCATTCACAGTGACTACAGTTTTTCTAAATTGTTTCTGGTCTTCACAGAGCCCAATAAGGGTTGACTGTGGCGTAGTCATGTCTGCTGTCACCATGTCATGGCAACGTATCGGAGGTCTTCTCTTATGCACATACTATACCAAACATAATGTCTTTCTTCAATGATGCTTTACTTCTCATGGCATCCAAAATAGGATAGCTTGAGCTTTGACATTTAAGCTTCCAGAGTGAAATTGGGTTGGATCTTTGCAATGACTGACTTTGTTCTTTGAGCAGTCCATGGGAGTTGTAGTAGTTTAAACCAACACCACAATTCAAAGGAGCCTATCTTCTTCCTGTCTTTTTGATTGTCCAAAATTCACAACCTTATGATGCAGGTGAGAAAACAATGTGATCTTCATGTGAAGAGATATTTCTACATTTAAACACCTTTTCCAAACTCTGCATAGCTGCTCTGCCAATATGTAGATTACATTGAATTTCCATGGTACTTGTTGATCCCATAGTCATAACTAACCCAAGAAGATTGAAGTTATTTACTACTTTGTCTTCTCTATCGAGATTGAAGTTGGTTGTACCTTCAGTTGTAAGATTCTTCATTTATTTCGTATGGAGTTGCAGGCCAATCTTGAGAATGATTCTTGATAATGTTTCCAGTCATTTTCACACTCCACCAAGATTGTCTTGTCAGCATAATAAAGATTGTTGATAATTCTGCCACCAGTTTTTACTCCACAGTCTCATTGATGCGGTAGCGTTGTTGCCTCACAGTAAGACGTCCTGTTCGATTCTCAGCTAGAGCATCTTCTGTGTGGAGATGTACGTGAATGGGCGTACCTTCGTTGAACATCCCACTCACCAGGCTGAACAAGGAGAGGGTCACAGTAAGCTGCCTATCGGGCGCTAGAATCCGCCACATAACACAAGCACTCGGGTCACTCCACGGCAAGTACAAATATGACACAGTCATTGTCCATGCTGGTGTGAACGACCTGAGACGTACCTCCCTGGACTACATGAAAAGAGACCTAGAGGAGCTCTCTGATTATGTAGCCCAGGCAGGTATGACCCTAACCCTGAGCAGTATCCTTCCTTCATCAAGAATGATGCCACAATATAGAGACAAGATGATCAGCTTTAACAATTGGCTTAATGTCTGGTGTCATTCAAAGGGGATCCAGTGTCCGTCTGCTTGGGATGACATGCTTGACAAGCCACGCTGCTTCGCAAGGGACGGCTTGCACCTGTCACCCGTGGGATTCCAGATATTGGCTAAGGCTCTTGACACCCCCATAGTGCCTTTTTTAGGCAAGGCTCAAATTCTAAACCTACCACCCTAGAAAACAAAAATGGGAAGAAACTGAGGGTAATGCTGCTCAATGCCAGAAGTCTAAATCTCAAAATGCACGCACTCGAGGCCCTTCTCAGTATGGAGAACATCGATGTCTGTGCTGTAACTGAAACCTGGTTCAAGGCTCCTGAGAGCACCCCGGCACTATTAGGTTTTACCTCATATCATGCTCCGCCCCAAAACCCGGACCACACCGCAAAAGGAGGGGTGTATCCATATTCATAAAGGATACCCACACCTCCAGGTTGGTGGCAACACACGAAGCTTCGGAAACCATCCAGGTGCAACTAACCATAGGCAAAACTGCTCTACAAATTGTAGCATGCTACAGGCCACCCTCTCAAACTCAGGAACCCCACACAGCCTTCCTGAAGACACTGGAGGGTATAAATGTATCTCCAAACACCATCATATTGGGTGACTTCAACTACCGAATATAGACTGGGAACATTACTCAAGCCCTAACTTTCTAGCCCAACGGTTCCTGGAGTTCATAAATTCAAATGCCATGGAACAGCTAGTCACTGTTCCCATGAGAGGAGAAAATATACTAGATCTCATTGTCACAAACATGGGGACAAAATGCTCCACACCGAAGTATATCCCTCATTGGTGAGATCTGATCATAAACTAATCTCACTGGAAATCCACATCCCGCCCCCACCCCAAACAAAAGACCATAGTGAAGAACTTCTCTAAAGCAAACTTCACACTACTCAAGACTGGTGTGGTATCCTTCAAGGCCCCTGAGCCAGTGGAAACCACAACCCAAGCTGCGAAGCCCTTACAAATGCCTTCTATGAACACCTCCAGGACTGCATGGATCAGGCAATCCCAAATAAAACCAAGACTCTTTCCACAAAGGGCAAACGTCCAGTCTGGTGGACCCCAGCCATTAACAAACTTTACAATAAGAGGAGAAAGCTATTACATGATAGAACAAAATCCATAAAAGGGAAGTCACCCCTGATCATTATTAGTAAAAAAATACGAGCACTCATAAAATCAACTAAGGCCAATTTTGAGAGAAAAATTGCCATGGATTCAAAGGACAATCATAAGGCCTTTTTCAGCTATGTTAGGAACCTGGGTGGAAACTCCCAGATATGCTCAGAATTAGTCCAAAATGATACAAATATCACTGAACCCACAGACATTACCAACATACTGGCAGACAGGTTCAGTGCAAACTTCACCCCCCTAAAGGAGAGATAACTATCCCAGCAGAGTGTAGCCTGCCGGACATCTCAAATGCGCAGGTGAAAGCTGCTCTCTCTAAAGCTAAAAACACAGCATCAATGAGACCGGATGGTGTCCCTGGCTGTGTGCTACACGAGCTAAATGAGGAATTAAACCCGCACATAAGGCAGCTGTTTAATCTCAGCCTTTACCACAGGATACGTGCCCAAGGAGTGGCGTACGGCAACTGTGGTCCCACTCCACAAAGGCGGCGCCTCTACGGACCCTGGTAATTACCGCCCCATAAGCTTAACAAGTCTAGTCTGCAAGCTATGGAGAGGATCATAATGGAGCTCATAAACAAAGATATAGGGGACTTGCAGACATTGGACCCGACCCAGTTTGGCTTTGTCAAGGGAAGATCATGCCTTTTGAACTTGGTCAACTTCTTCGAAACAGTCACTAAGGCCATTGTTGAGGGAAAGGCAGTCCATACAGCCTACCTTGACCTTGCAAAGGCTTTCGACACAATACCCCACTCGGGTATTGTAGAAAAACTTACCAGCTTAAATGTAAACCCATATGTCACAAGATGGGTTTCAAACTGGCTTAAGGACAGAACCCACAGGGTTAGAGTTGCTGGCGCTGTGTCAGACTCCAAGCCGGTCACAAGTGGTGTCCCACAGGGCTCGGTCCTTGGCCCCCTATTGTTTGGCATCTACTTCTCAGAAGTACAGGCCAACATGGGAGGACTTTGGCTGACAAAGTTTGCAGACGACTGCAAACTGGGCGCCATAGTGGAAAGTGCATCGGACACAGATATCCTTCAGAAGGGACTCACGGAAACAGATAGCTGGTGCCAGAGCCATGGCCTGAAGTTAAACGCCAAAAATGTATAGTCATACCCTTCGGGAAAAACAAGGTAACCCCAAGCTACCATATAGGTGGCAATCCACTAAGCACAGAAGAGGTTATCAGGGACCTGGGGACTCAGGTTGACAGTGGCCTTTCTTTTGACACTCACATTGCTAAAGTGGTTAGAAAGACCTTCTACATTGCCCACCTGATCATGAAGGGATTCACATCCAGATCTAGTGAGGTCATTGTTCCCCTGTACTCTTCACTTATCAGACCAATGATAGAGTACAATGCCCCATTCGGGATGTATCTCACCCGACATCTGCAGCAATTGGAGAGATCCCAAAAGTTCCTCACCAAAAGGATAAAGGGACTCCAAAATCTGTCATATGCTGCCAGATTGAAGAAACTCCAGCTCTATTCAGTCGCATACAGTCTGCTCAGAGGTGACATGTGCCTGACATACAAGGCCATGTCCAACCCGAATTAATGGACATGCTCCACCTCAAAAATCCAAATCCACCAAAACCACTAGAGCAAGCGACTTAAACCTTAGCACGGATATAAATAGGACGTGCTGGAGGGATAGATTTATCACTCGGAGACTCCCTATGCTGTGGAATAAAATCCCGGTCCATGTGAGGCAGAGCACCTCGCTGACTCTGTTCAAGAGAAATCTAGACCTGTGGATGGGAGATCGTAGGTTTACCCCGGGAATCATCTCTGTGTCACTGCTGGACAGAGGCACAACAAACTAATGGGCACAGTATTTTTTCATATAAGGGGTGGCGTAAGCCACAAAAATTTGGGCTAGGCTTATAAATGCCTTAGGGCAGATAGCCTAGTATAAACCTATGAAGGTTGTACGTCGGGGCCAGCACCTCTGCACGTAAAAATTTACTGCCAATCATTGGCTGACCGGAGTTCCGCTGTGGCGACCCCTAACCGGGAAAAGTCGAAAGACGCAACAACTCATTCATGCAGCCCCAGTTCTCGGACTAATTTGTTGTGCATATAAATTTAGTATGTAATGAAAAAGATGTCCTTGATGCATGCCTTTGTTGGCTTGAACCATTCTGTTTCACTCTGAAGAAACAGACAATGGTACTGATGGTCAATAAAGACTGGAAAAGTAGTAGGCTTAGAGTATAAAAACTTTATTCCATGCTTTCGTCTCAGCAGGACTTCAGAACAAATGATAAAACCAAGTCAACACAGTCACTTTATTATACCTAGTTCAAAAAACTGTGAGCCAATAAAAACATTTAAATTAATTAAAACCAACGGAATCACACTTGGCTTTACTTACTTTTGAGTGTTGCTTTAAGAACTTATCAGAGAACAATAATTAGTTTCCTAATAGTAAGTTTCCTATATTTTAAAAAACATTTGATTTTTAATGGCATCATTTAAACTGGGCTTTTTGTCAGCCCCTAATTCAATCTGCCAAGCAGTTTCTTTTTGTTCTACAAAATTTTTATAGTCACCCCCTCTGTGATCAACAGGTACTTCTAAAATAGAAAACAAATTTTTTTTATTTTTAGTACATCATATGGTGTGTTTGTATAAAGCACTATTGGAGTCTTTGTTCTTGATACTGTATACATGTTCTGTAATACACTCCATTAAGGTACGAGTAGTCATCCCTACATATTATGCATTACAGCCACTGCATAACCCGATTTATACTACCTCCCCTACTCCTACAAGAAAAATTACCAGGGATTTGAATGGTAAATTTCAAATGTGGTAGAGAGACATATCTGGTCCCCCTGAAATAAACCTACACAAATTGCAGTGGCCACATTTGAGCATCCTCATGCAACATTCCCAAGAAACTTGTTATTCTTAACACTACTTCTGTCAAGAATGTTTTTAAGACAGTGTTTCTATACACAAAAATAGGTTTAGAACCTAAGACATTAAGCAGGTCCCTGTTGCCCTCCACGATTTTCCAATTTTTCTGGACAATTTTCTTTACACCTTTACAATCCAGTCATGTCCACATTACACAGTACTGTTAGCTGGTCTGTTGGTTATGTCATCTTGTTTGCTGACAAAAGGATGTTTAAGTATAGGTGGATACATTAGTGTTAAGAAAAACAAGTTTCTTGGGAATGTTATCATGGGGATGTTCAAATGTGGCTACTGCAGTTTTTGTAGGTTTATTTCAGAGGGACTGTGCGTCTCTACCACTTTTGAAATTTACCATTCACGTCCCTGGTCATTTTTCTTGTAGGAGTAGGGGGGTAGTATACCTGGTTATGTAGTGGCTGCAATGCATACTACATAGGGATGACTACTCGTACCTTAATGGAGCGTATTAGGGAACATGTATATAGTATCAAGAACAAAGACTCCAGTAGTGCTTTATACAAACACACCATAGGATATACTAAGTGTAAAAAAAATTTTGTTTTCTATTTTAGAAGTACCTGTTGATCCCAGTTTGTAGAATAAACAAGCTGCTTGGCAAATTGAATTAGGCACAAAGCCCGGTTTAAATGATGTCATTAACATCAAATGTTTTTTAAAATACAGGAAACTTACTATTAGGAAACTTATTTAATTATTGTTTCCTGATGGTTTTACTTTGAGTGTTGCTTTAAGAACTTGTGTGATTCTGTTGGTTATAATTATTTAAACGCTTTCATTGTCGCTCAGGTTTTTTGAACTAGGTATAATAATGTGACTGTTAACTTGGTTTTTATCATTTGTTCTGAAGAAGTCCTGCTGAGAAGAAAGCGTGGAATTAGGTTTTTATACGCTAAGCCTACTACTTTCCAGTCTTTATTGACTGTTAGTACCATTGCTGTTTCTTGGTTGTGACCTTGGTTACATGCTTTAATTCTGTTTCACTCTGTTCAGTTCGGACAGTTGCACATAATGATTAAGTGCTCTGGTAGTAGAGCCATCCTTTTCAAAGATGACTGCAAGGATTCATGGTACACACAACTAAAAGCCTTTTAGTAATCAATAAAACAGATGTACATGTTCTTTACTTTGGCCTTTTTCTTGGATGCATCTTACATGAATTTAAAAATTACCTCTGTTTTAAACAGTCTAGATTAAATAAATGAGTAGGATTCATGGCAAAAATATTTTGCTTATTCAAATTAAGTTCTGAATGTATGCATTTCTTCCTTAGACTTGTCTAAAGAGGACTGAAACATTGTTGTTATTTGCTTTAAATTTTGTTAGATTGTATGAGTAATGAAGCCCAGTTTGAAACAGTTGCCAACACATTTTGGAGAAGCAGCAATTAGGATTGATGATGGGTCCCAAATGGCTGAATTTCGCTGTAAGGATTTTTATAACAATTAGAATGTTAAGTTTACAAACAAACTTTAGTGTTTATGCAGTGTTTGAGATGAGTGTATGCCATTTGGGTATATGTAGTGATACTTGCAACAGGGTCATGGTGGGGGGGTTGGCAGACTGTTGAACAGTCTCAATTCAGCTGAAAGCATGAGAAAGTAGGCACTAGTGAAGTATCTAAAGACTGCCACATTATCTACCACCCTTACCAGTTTAACATTCCACAGTCTTGTATCCCTTAATTTTTTTCTAGTTTGCAGAATAGCCCGTCTTACTGCCCCCCCTCCTATGTGAGCAGAAACATTAGCCCATCTAACAGTAAAATCATACCTGTAAAAAGGGTGCACGGGAACAGAAAAACAAGGAAATGATTTGCTTAAAACTAATAAAAAAACAAAAGAACACACTCCAAAGTAGGAACTGGACTCTGCAAACTTTTTGAGCACTTTATTCTGATGAAGTGCAATACTGAAGAAAGCCATTTTTCTAACAACTTCCTTTTATAGCCAGGCTGGCCATGTGACAAATGTTTTAATTAACATTTGTCACATGGCCAGCCTGGATATAAAGTTGTTAGAAAAACGGCTTTATTTAGATTAAGTCAAGAGCAATACTGATGAAAGTGCTCAAAGTTTGCAGAGTCCAGTTCCCGCTTTGGAGTACGTTCTTCTGTGTTTTTTTTTTATTAGTTTTCTACATGTTTTTGCTTACAGGATTACAGTATTTTAAGAAGCTTATTACCTTGGAAGACTTGCAGTCATCTTTTCAGGCTTTACCCATAAACTAAACAGGATGCCAATCTATCATGTGTGGTCCTTAACCTGCACAGTAATCCTTTAAAGCAGTTTATCTTGTGCTCATTTCTTGTTTGCTGTTCATTTTTTACTTTGATTATGTTTTCTCCATGAAGCAAGTAGATAGTTGTAGTCAGGCAGCAGGTCTTTTTTGGAGAAGAAACATTTTTGCAAGTGGGGGTATCACAGAGTTTGCTACTTTCAGCATGTTACTTGGCATTTTTATAAAGCTGAATATAAATTATAATTAGAACTGCAGTGCAAGGAGAAGTGGATTGAGTTGAGTGCTTCTTGTTTATCTTGTACTTCACTTTGGCATTCCAGTAATGTATTTAAAAAGTAATTTTTTTTTTATGCCTTGCAACCTTTTTGTTTCCATCTAGATATTAAGTAAGCTGTCATGCAGCCAATGCATTGAAATATTTTTTTTCTTCTACACTTCGTTTTGTCTCGATTGGGCTCTCATAATGACGGTTTGACACCCAGGGCAGTGTATTTAAAGTTCTAGTTTTTTTGATTTTGAGTATAGCTCCTCCATTTTCTAGTTGTTTACACCCCTTCCCATTGGCCCCACCCATTCAGCTGTCTCCTGCAGCCACGACTGGAAGCTGCATATAGAAGACGTTAACTAATAGCAACCACTAGACTCTTACTCCCACCTCTGGCAGCAAATAGAACTACACCTTCTGAGACTAAGTAAACCAAACATTCTAATATCCTCCCAGGGCAACTATTTCCATGTACAGTCTAGATGCAGCAAGTCCGTTGTATACCTAGGTGATAGGTAGGCAGCACCTAGGTGATAGCTAAACAGCACTTGATTATTCTTTTGTATTCTCCCACTTTTCTGTACGTCGTGTCTTCTTTCTTTCTCATCTACCTAGGTGGCAGATTGCTGTAGGAAGGCTACCTTTCTTTTCAGCAAGGCTACCTTTCTATTCGGCCTGTGTCCACCAGACAACACTTATTTGAAGCCTGGGTGGCAGCTATGCTTTAGTGCACGCCATTGGTGGTAGCTCTGCAAAATGTTTCTTTGCCCTTTAAATGCTAGGTGTTGTCTAGGTAGTTTTCCTATGCACTTTTCAGCCTAGATGGCAGATGGGCAACATTTTTCTCTTGTCCTCTCTCAACTGAGGTGGAAGCCCACCATTACAGACAAGGAAGCAGACCGTCATCATACTATCATCACTCTTTAGTAATTATTTGTGGTTGGCAGTTAAGTGCTCATCTTGGCCAACTTGCATAGAAAAGCTGTATTGCATTTCTATCCATAGAGCTTTCAACAGTGAGCGGACCATTCTTTGACCCCCCCTCCCCCAAAAAAAATCATTTGGTTAAGAATGAGTCTTAACAGGATAAGCAGCAAAAACTTCCTCAGACTCCTATTCATTGCATTCCTAGCAGTTCTCCTTCTCCTCTTTGATTCATTGAGAAGTTATCACAATGCATTTCTAAGAAGCGTGCACATAGCCTACTAGTAAGCTATGTCGTAAGGTTGAGTGAAAGTCTAATTTTTAACATGTATATTAAGTACTCTATATATACCATGAGGAGAAAATATTTTATCCAGACCTAAAGTACTATAGAATAGTCCCCCAACCAACAATCCCTTACCTCTTAGTCTTAAGGATTATTAAATCAGGTGACCTTCATTCCAGTCCAGATCTTCTGCAATACAGGCCAAAACACACAAACATTGCCTACCTTTATACATGTAGTATAAAGGATAACCTTGGATAAACCATGCATCATTGTCACTTCTGAAATCTGGATTAATGATTATTTCTGCTTCTCCTCCTGCATTCAGGACAACTGCGTACTGCTTTCTGGTCACAGAGCAGGTGGCCAACAAAGTGGGGGGGGGGGTCCTGTTACTAGTCAGTCATTCACTTGTCACATAACTCTACGGAAGCATACACACCTTACTATGGCTGTTGTATTTATTCCCATCCCTTCTCATTTACTCTAGTCCAAAACATAGTCCAAAACATTTTCTTTGAAATGTTTCTAACAGCCTCCCCAGAAATGCTATCATTTTAGGTGACTTCATACCAATGGCCCAAACTTCAAACTACTATATAAAATAATAAAACAAAATAACGTGCAACTTGTCATTCATTTCTGACCTTATATTTGCTAATCTTGGAGACGTGTATTACCGTTAACAGTTTCCCTAACGTTGTTCATTTCCCAGTTATGTCGTTTTGAAAGACAAATGAAAATATCAAGTAATGGTTAGCATTTGTGTTCAGGTAATGGTCTGCCAAACCTTTATATCTAGTTTAGAAACTATAGACCAGGCCCCATTATGTGGTTTAGGTGACCCTGCTGTGTCCATGTCTGTTCACATCTGTCCACAAATTCAGAATTCTCTCATCCCAGTCCCTCTAAGGTAGCTCAAGGCAAAACTTTGCTTCTGGGTAAACTCTCTTTATAGGTGAAACGTTTGAAAGAGAATGCCTGGAAGTCTTGGAAACATAAAGCTAGTCTGGTTTCATTTCTAAGGGTCAGGTAAAGTTTGGTGAAGTTGTTTATCAAGTTGGTTAAGCCAAAGTTGAGTTTTGCAGACAAAAATGGGAGGCTCCAACCTTTAGACCCAAGTTTTTCTACACTTTTTTTCTTCTGGTAGATTACTAGTACCTCCTACTTAAAAGGTTCCTTACCAAACAAATGACAAGCACTTCACACAAGGAAAGGAATCTTTTCTGACCAGTTCAGAACATCACTAATGTTAATTTCCACAACATAAATGCTTTAGAAATATAGCGCTCACCGCTGTCAGCTTAAGCGTCTTACTGAAAGTGCTGCAACATTTTACTTCTACGAAGCCCTGGTTTTGCCCTTGCTGCTACTGTGTGTACCTGGTAAATTACTGAGGATTAAACTCGTGTCAATTATACCAGAGCTTCATATAGTGCTTAATGAATCTGTGCTCATAGACTCCCTGTTGTGGTCTTTCTCATATGTACACACTTTCATGCATACAAGCACACGACACTTGCATGCAGACAGAAACATACGAACACATGCCCACTTTTCTTTGACTTTTTGCCTTAGGTTTACACATGCTAAACAGCAAAGCACAGCTTAGGAATGTAAAAATGGCATCCATTAGCGTTTTAACTGTCGGAGCTTCACTGCGGCTTAATTTTCTGCTCTAAAGTGGTGAGCTTGTATTTCAGCGGGCATTCTGTACAACGTCATCCCATTCTCTTATAGGTACTGTACCTCCCTCCCTTAAAAACTCAGTTATAATTCCCCTGGCCAAAGTCCCCTCTCCTAAAGACTACAAAGGTCACAGTCTTATGTCCAGCTATTTGCAACATTACTAAAATGCTGATAAAAATGCTATATAGTCAGTTGACCAAGCACATTAATTATGGGTCACTTACTGACTGACAGCATGTTTTTTTTTTTTTTTTTTTTTCAGTGCTTTTAGCACCACAGCAGCATTGGATTCTACAGAGCACCATTTTATAGTAATCTAAACAATGCTGTACTTAGAGCTAAAGATTTTAACATGACTCATGTTTTTGAGATGAGTCATCCATAAATTTATATTAGTACAGCTGGGGAGAAAAATTTTCAACAAGGACCTACCCGCTGGAATCCTCTTTCTAATAAGCTCAAAACAGTCTACATTGAAAATATTTAAAATCACACACTACTCATATATGCAATGAAACCAGTTACCTGTGCAATTGATGCATACAACAATATGAATGTCACTGTATATTTAATGTTAAACAACATTTTAATGGGTAAACTCCTATATCTGTGTTCAAACTTACTGTTGTATCATATATTATTATTTGATAATGTTGCATGCAAGTCATTTTATGATTCCCTTCAAGGATGCATCTGCAGTCCTTACAAATGGGTTGTCCTGTCGTCAGGCAGCCCTTCGGTCGGCCGGATTCCAAAGTCTGGGTCTGGCCTCGGCTGGTGTCGCACTTCACCCGACGTCATAGCTGCAGTTATTCGGGTGTAAAGGCATCAGCCGCCATTTTCCTCAGTCTTTCTTGCCGTGGCGAAGCAGAAGCTGTTCGCAAGTGCCGGTCGGTCAGAACCAGAGATTACTACTACAAGTACCGAAGACGTCTAAAAAGCTAAGTACCCCGTTGGGGACTTTTTCTTGCCTCAGCCGATGTCAGAAAAAGTGAATAACTGTTTAACTTGTGGGAAACAAATACCTCATAAAGATTTCCACTCTTACTGCTTACCTTGTTTAGGCCCAGACCACGACATAGCAGCTTGTCTAGCCTGTGCTTCTTTCAACCGACGGACGCTTAGATGTCGGTCGGACTTTGCTGAAGAGTTTTTCGGCTCCGATTTCGCTTACATTATGCCGTCGGATACTCCGACTAAGCAAATTTCTAAAAAACGCAAGGAAAAGGGCCGACACTCGTGGTTCGCGGATTCGGCCGAAACCGCGGTTAAGCCAACCGCGAGTGTCTCTGTTTCGGCTGAAACCGAGTCCACGGTTCTTCGGCCGAAAGCTTGCCACTTACCGAGGCCTCTTCCAGCCTGGCTGAATCTGCTACTGAAATCCCACCTGCTCTTGCAGGTTCACAGGATTTATCTGATACTATCCCTTTGGATATTTCTACCCCTGCACGTGGAGCTGCTAGGCCTCCTGCATCCATGTCTATTAAGGCCTTTGCCAGGGCTAAAGCAGCAAAATCTACCAAATCGGTGCCTGCTAAGACCCACTCTCACAGGCCTAGTTCCAGTTCACAAATGCTTAGTCTAGCAGAGGATCGCATTTCTTTGATCCGGGGATCCCAACCACATCCAGACAGGGCCTCTCACCCACCTCCAGAGAAGAGGACTAGAGTAGAGCCCCCTGAGCCAGTTTCTTCAGATGGATCCTCTGATGAGTCAGATAATTCAAACCCTCCAGAGGGCCCCCTTTTCTTCTTATGAGGACTCTGATGCAGAAGACTCCATTCCTTCTGCCTCTCCGCCTGAGGAATTTTCTTTTGGGGAAACCTTGCATGCTATGAGGGAACAATTTCAATGGCAGGGCCAGGATTTTTCAGACTCTAGGAAAAGGCTTAGAACCTTTTTGCATTTGCCACAGCATAGGCCTTTAGCCATTCCTCCAGTACTTACTGTTGTGGATGATGCTTTTAATGATGCTTGTACTGCTCCTGATTCTCTTCCTCCGGCCCCTGCTAAGCCCGATAGGTACTACAGGGTTCTGGACACATTATCATTTGTATAAGGCCCCTTTTGCAGTTCCCAAAACTATCTCCCAGGGACCCAAGGCTGTAGCAGCTTCTTCACCAAAACCCTCCCTCTGAAAGGGAATCTAGGGCCTTAGAGATGGGGTAAAAAAAGTTTACACTTCTGCTACTCTTTCAGCTAGGGCCTTGAGCTGTCAATTCCACATGATTCAGTATCAGGAATTTATGTTAGACCAGTTAACTAAAAAACTGTCCTCGGATGAACCATTAGACAAAAAATCTGTACAGGAAATGGTACATAACATTCAGCAGGTCAGTAATCATTCCTTAAAATGCGGCTATGATGCACTGGAGGCTTCCTTTAGATCAGCCATGACTGGCACAGTGATCAGAAGACATGCATGGTTAAAAGAACAGTCCTTACCAGACCATGTTAAATCAAAACTCCTAGATGCTCCCATGGATAAGCTCAATTTGTTTGGCTCCCCTGCACAGCAGGTGCTGAAGAAGGTGGAAGAGAAAGCAAAATCTGTCCAGACAGTCTAAGATTTCTTGCAGGTCCAGCCTCCAAGGTTTAGCAGGAACTGGCCTTCCAAGAATTGGTCCTTTCCAGACACCTCCAGAGCTCCGAGAGGCAGGAATAGACGTTCAAGAGGCAGGGGTCAATCCAGAGGTGCCTACAGGGGACGTCAGTGGCAGGATAACAACCAGCGAGGTACAGCCACAGATCCAGCCACCACCACTTCCACAGGGCAATCACAGTGACTTGGCTGTGACACCGCCTACCAGGGAACAACTAGAGGCACCCTTAGGCGGGAAGCTAGCCCTATTTTCAGTAAACTGACATTACATCACAGGAGACAAATGGATTTTACAGACAATAGACCAAGGTTCCAGGTTTCATTTCCATACTCTACCAAGGAAGAGAGGAATGCCAAACCTACCTCCAAATCAGAAGACAGAAGCTCTAGAACAAATAACACACTTACTAAGGATGAGAGCTGTAGAAAGAGTACCATCTATGGAACAAGGGCAAGGATTTTACTCCAGACTCTTCCTGGTACCAAGAAAAGAAAACCAATGGAGACCTATTCTCGACCTGTCCGCTTTAAACACATACCTCATTGTTCCAAAATTCAAAATGCTAACCCTACAGCAGCTTCTTCCCATGCTGGGCAAGGAGTCTTGGCTGGTAACTCTAGATCTCAAGGAGGCATACCTGCACGTCCCCATACGACCAAATTGCAGAAGATTCCTCAGATTTCTTGCAGGATCAGAGCATTATCGATTCTCAGCATTGCCCTTTGGCTTATCTACTGCGCCCAGAGTATTTACGAAATGCCTGGCATCAGTAATTGCTCATTGCAGGCTTCAGGGAATTCAAATTTACCCTTACCTGGACGACTGCCTGTTACAAGCGAACAACATAAACCAAATTAACAAAAGATTTGCAAAGGGTCATTCAACTACTGCAAGCCCTGGGATACACAGTCAATATAAAAAAGTCAAGGCTGATACCATCCCAAAGGATAACCTTCTTGGGTGCAGATCTGGACACATCAAAACAAATGGCATAATATTGATTCCACATGCCAGACTACATATGAGAAAGTTACAGTGGTACGTAAGGAATTTATGGTCTCAGCACAAGCACAGCCTAGAAACCCAAATTCCAATAATCCCATGCCTGAAGCAAGAATTCCAATGGTGGGCTCAGGCCTGTCAATCAAACAAGGGACTGCCCTTCCACACCACTCAGCCAAGCCAGACCATCACAACAGACGCCTCAGACCTCGGTTGGGGGGCACACATGCTGGACAAATGCATACAAGGCTTATGGACTCAAGACCAGATGCACCTACACATAAATCAAAAGGAAATGCTGGCAGTAAAACTGGCAAGTCAGGCATTCAGACCATTTCTTCGACAGGGTCAACTGCTGAGAAGGACGGACAACACCACAGTTATGTGGTACATCAACAAACAGGGAGGCACACATTCATACCCTCTATGCCGGATGGCAGTGGACCTCTGGGATGTGGCACTGAGCTTCAACATTCAGCTTTAAGCAATTTTTGTGCCAGGAAAAGAAAATATACTAGCAGACATCCTAAGCAGAACTACCACGGATGCCCACGAATGGATGCTGCATCCGGACATCTTCAAAACCATTACAGGGAGATGGGGACTACCAGAAATAGACTTATTTGCATCCCCACACAATCACCAATTGAGAATTCTGCACAAGGACGTACCACCCACTTGCTTGGAAAGTGGACTCCCTATCTTTCACTTGGAAAAACCTGACAGCATATGCATTCCCACCTCTTCCTTTGATGCACAAGGTGCTATTGAAGATCAAAGAAGACCGTCCAAGGATCATCCTGATAGCTCCAGTCTGGCCAAGGCAACATTGGTACCCATTACTGAGGAGCATGTCTCGGGAACAAATATGGCCTCTGCCCCTAGTTCCCTTGCTGTTAACACAGAACAACTTCAAAACCCGGCATCCAAATCTGAAAACACTGCAGCTGGCTGCCTGGAGCATTGCATAAGACCAAATAACCCAGATTTATCTCAAAGGGTTAAAGACATTATCTTGGAGGCTCGCAGACACTCCACAAGAAAAAATTATTCAGCAAAATGGAAAAGATATCTCATTTGGAGTACTGCAAAAGGAGAGAATGTGTCACTGGTAAACATAGCTAACATCCTGGAATACTTGGCAGAGCTCTTCCACAACGGCCTGTCCTATTCTTCCATTAAGATTCATGCATCAGCTATTTCAGCAGAATACAATTTGGATCCTCCAGTCTTCTCACATCCTCTGCTCAGGCAGTTTCTGAGAGGGATTAAAAATGTAAAGCCACCTAGGAAGCCACCATTGCCAGCATGGGACTTGAACTTTGTGCTCAAAGTTGACACTCCCTCCTTTCGAGCCAGCAGCAACAGCAGAATTACAGTATTTATCATGGAAAACTGCTTTCCTGCTTGCAATCACTTCAGCACGAAGGGTTTCTGAGCTACAGGCATTAATGGCAGTACAGCCCTTACTGATCTTCCATCAAGATAGTGTCCATGAGAACTAATCCTTCTTTTATGCCAAAGGTGGTCTCCAGGGTATCTTTAAATCAAGCTATCCACCTACCAACATTCTTCCCCAACCCACAGAACAGGGGAGAAAGACTGTTGCATACCTTGGATGTGCATAGACAATTACGCTACTACCTGGACAGGACCAAGAGCAATAGAAAGACTGACCAGCTACTGGTAGCATATGCGACAGGAATGGAAGGAAAAGCAATTTCAAAACAGACAATCTCTAAGTGGATAGGAAATTGCATTAGATTTTGTTACTCCTACCATGTCTAGAAAACTCCAGAAAACATCAGGCCTCACTCTACAAGGGCTACAGCCACTACCACAGCTTTCTTACGAGGAGTGGCTACCAAGGACATTTTAGAGGCTGCTACTTGGAGCTCCGTGCATACATTTGCCAAGCATTATAATTTACCTTTATACTCCAGATCTCGAGCAGGTTTTGCCACTGCTGTTTTGCAAGGGATCTTAACTACACCATAATCTTTTTTTCTCCTCCTCCCCCAGTTTGGCTATGGTATTCTACCCATTTGTAAGGACTGCAGATGCATCCTTGAAGGACGTAGTACAGTTTTGTACCTACCATAAATGTAGATGTCCGATAGGCATGCATCTGCAGTCAGGATTACCCACCCTCCTTCCCCTCTGTGGTACTCCTAGGGTATTTGCCCATCTTGTAGCTAGCTGGAGGAATCTGTTATGGTGTATTTGTTTGTGTATATGTACATACATGTTTATTTTTTGTTTGCTCTCTACTATTTGGAACCATTTGCATTTATCCAAATTTAGCCTTCCTAGAGGGCACCTGGCATCTGGGGCAAGAAACACTGAGGAAAATGGCGTCGGCTGATGCCTTTATACCCGAATAACTGCAGCTATGACGTCGGGTGAAGTGCGACACCAGCCGAGGCCAGACCCAGACTTTGGAATCCGGCCAACCGAAGGGCTGCCTGACGACAAGACAACCCATTTGTAAGGACTGCAGATGCATGCCTATCGGACATCTACATTTATGGTAGGTACAAAACTGTACTTTCTGTGCATTGTCATGACTGAAAGGGATCTTTTGGACAAGCAAACTTACCCAGTTACCAAAAGGATCCATCTTCCAAACTTGCCTTTCTGACCTTATCCATTCTTTCACCACGTTACCTTCTTTCCACTCATTTCCCATCCCCCCTTTTTTCATTTGCAAACATTGCACATACACAGATGTTAGTCCTACCAATGTTTTCTATTTTTGGTTACTGCTGTGTTAGTCTTATCCGTTGATATTTATTCTGTTGTGGGCTAATCATAAAAATGATCCCTGTGGATCAACGGTCTACCTTTAGGCCATAGTTTTTAAAAACATAGAATGATGTACATTTACTACTACTATACTAAAGTAACAAAAATTCTGAGAAAAAAAAAATCAAAATTCTGTCTGTATAGAACTTCACGCTTTGCTCCTAATGTTACAAAGAAAAGTAGAACATTACTTCTCTGAAGGGATGAGCATTTGAATTTTGGCTTAACTTTTGATTTTTTTTGTCTTTCAGTTGATGGAATTCCTGCATTTAGTGTGACCACATCCAATCCAAAACCAACAGTGAAAGAAAATCAAAGTAAGTAACAAAGTTTTTGCTTTGTTTTCATCTCTTAGTGTTAGAAAGTGTTCTGTTCATGTTGATTTGATATTCCTACCTGTGTCGGCTGAAGCAGTGTGAAGGACCTGCACTGCTGCCCTTAACGCATTAACACCTATGTGGTGCACTTCTAAGCCTACATATGTCCTAGAATTCCAGAGCATTTTCTGAAAAATCAACTTAAAAAGCACAAGATAAACTCACTTGAGTATTTTGTGAACACTAAAAGCTATCAACACTGCATTAATAGAAAATGTTATCAGTAAGAAGTATTCTTTTACAGTGGTAATAGTCACTGCATTCGTAATCTTTGCATAAGTACTGTAGTATGTGTAACAAAAGGGAGGCACTGCTAGCCCAACCTATCTGGAATTTTGTAAGTGGTTGTGTCAGTTGTGAATATCAACATGATTCATAAGCATTTGTAACAGTCTCTTTCTCTCCATCGGCCCTTGGCTGCAATCTTTATGCAGTTTTCAAATGTGACCAAATTCTGAACTAACCATTTAGTATAATTCCATTTGGGCATTATATGCAGTAGTTTATACTCTAGAAATATATTACCATGTGTTGGTGCTACTTGGGAGGGGGGGTTATTGGTATGTGCATGAGGAACTACTTGTGTAGAAATTGTAACCTTAATGTGGGACTACAGTTCTGGTGTTATCTGCTTTGAGAAATTGTTTTGCATTGTTTTCATCTGAAAGATCATTTTCTTTATCACAGTTTCTATTTTTGGGAATGTTTCTGTGGCATCTTTAAGGACATTTGCTTGTTCCAAGGCAAAACGTTTGGGTGCAAGTCTATTAATAGTGGTCTATGGAACCGTCTGACACAAAATCTGCTTCTGTCTACTATCTAACATCTGCTGTCCCTGTAGCATTTTTCAGTTACAGTTGGATTCCAAAATTCTAGATATTCTTTGTGTGTTTTTTTTTTTTTACTTTTAAGATGATCTTCAAGGGATCAAATTAAGGCACAGATATTTTTGTATTGAACACACGTATAGGGATTGAAGTTGTAAATGATGTTTTGTAAGCTGCCCTTTTATTCAATTTTTAACAAACTTTACAAAACTCTGCATCATTTATACAACAGTTTATACTTTATTGGGAGGAAAATGTGTAAAGAATCCTGTGCGATGCAATTGTGCATTCCAGACATAGCTTTGGCATTGCACTGAATATTAGTGGTTCCTACAACTTTACTTTTACAAACATTCTAATTTTTAGTAAGCCACCTAACTTTAGGATTTTCTTTAGCAGCCATCGTAAAAGAAGACTGTACATTTAGATGCAAACTCTTCTGAAGTATATAAATAGTGAAAGTCCGGCTGTGAGAACTGTCTGAACAGCTGTCAAAAACGGACTAAAACTGGAGAAGACTGAAAATCGTTGTCATATCAGCGAAGTATGTTTAAATGGGGGAGTGGAAAGATACAAAAATCCCCCATCCCCCTGTAACTGGTCGGGCTCACCAATTTTCAGAAACTTTGACACACTGCTGTGCTTTAAGCACCTTTAGTTAAAATGTTTAACTTTTTAAAAAAAAAAATGTCGTGTCTTGTAGGAAATGTTCTCTCCCAAGGAGCTAGGTATCTCATTCTTTTCACTTCCCGCTAGAATATAATGAATCTGCCTGCTGATAAGCCCCTTCTTTTATCTATCCAGTGTATGTGGCAAATGGCATGTAAGCTGAAACCAAGATTGTCTGGTCTATCTAGATGAATGCCCTGCTGAATGTCCTTGTTTGGCCAATACTACAAATGTTTGAGTTACTATGATGATTTAGAAAGGTTGCAGTTAGTCTTCCATTTTTAACATGCAGCTCAAATGTTTCTTGTTTAAAGTAGCATTTCTTGTAAATGATGCTAAAATCAAAATGGAACCCGAAACCTAACACACTAATAGTTTATAGGGGAAAAATATTTAACTTTTACACCATCAATTGTACCCATCAGCTCCAGCTTCATATTGGCCCATCTCAAATTTAAACCTGATTTATAAAATGTTTTGTCAACAATGGTTAAAAGAATGGCAAAGGCGTTTTGTGTGTGTGTAAAAAAATATATATATATATATATATATATATATATATATATATATATAAAAATATCTGTTTGTATAAATATATACATCTATCTATATCTGTGTATTGTGTGTGTGTATATATATATATATATATATATATATATATATATAAAATGTGGTTTA
>NC_056751.1:674179197-674206823 GCF_019279795.1 Protopterus annectens | reverse complement strand
TATATTTCCACTTGACTTTACAGCCGACACATATAATATGCTTATTATTGTGGCAATTTCCTTGCTTATTCTGTTTATTGTGTCATTTAGGTATTTCTGTTACAGAAATAACCAATTCATGCTACCATTACATTAAATACGGGATATCATTGTGTCCTACAATCGTAGCACATCAGCCATTTCTAACGTTTTTAGGGACACAACTGTCCATGGAGAGACTGCCCCAACCAAAGTGGGACAGGTGGTGACCTTAGTCGCTGCTCCTATGTCGGTGCGGCGCTGACATGCGGCTGTACACCTTCTCTGAGTGTAAACACTGACAGTGCATTGCGGAGACGACAGCGGTCTTATGCGTATCCTTTGCTCCTTGGCGGGTACACTTATGCCTTCGTGGCTTCTATTTGCTTCTCCGTTAATTTGGGACGGGGACTATGTTGCATACTGTACGTGCGTTTCATTCTGCACAGGACCTGGCTGCTGCCATTACTATTGTGGGCGGACCGTGGCTGTCAGCACATTAGGTTGCTCACCTCATGCCGGCTTAGACACGCCTCCAGACGCATCCTACCTGGGCTCGCTCACGTACACTACGCACGTGTCTGTGATTCCGGTGCACTCTCATTAATATGTATATGGCGCTACTGCGCCGGATATTCCATGCACCGCCGGCGCAGGCCTTACGCCGGCCTTGCGCCGAGCTTCATGAATCCCGGGGATAGTTTCATTTCCAAATACATTAGGCCTGCCCAACACACAAAATACAAACCCCTCTGGGACCCCCTTGTGCTCTTCACAAAAATGTTTCCCTACCGGACTTTCCATTCTTTTATGTTTTATGTCACCTAAATGTTCAAGAATCCTAAGCTTCACCTTTCTTGTTGTTTGTCCTATGTACCATTTCCGTTTCATGCATCCACATCCTATTATGTATACTACCCCTGTGGAATTGCAGTCGTAATATTCAAGGGCCCTATATATGACACCATTTATTTTAGTGCCATCCAAACTTTTGACCCGACTGCAGATCTTGCAATTTCCACATCTAAATGTTCCCTTTCTAATGTTCTTTCTAAGTGTACTGATATTTCTAAAATTCAATGTTTCCTTTAAGTTTGGATATCTACTATAAGAAAAGGTAACTCTTGATGGGAAAGGTTTTCCTATTTTATCATCTCCACTAATGATGGGCCAAAATCTCATCACTGCCTCGCTTATTACATCTGAAAATTGTGAGTATCTGGTGACAAAAAACATATTGTCACCAGAAATCTAACCCCCAAGAGTTTTCCTTAATCTCTGAGACAAACTTCCCAAAATCTTCTGAATTACCCCTACACAAGAACAACAAATCGTCAATAAATCTCACATATTTTACTACCTTGTTCTTGTAAAATTCTGAGGGATAAATAAAACAATTCTCAAAATGGGCCATAAACAAAATCGCATATGAGGATGCAAATGCTGCCCCCATAGCTGTGCCCTCTTTTTGCAAAAAATGTCTCCCTTCAAATTCAAAACAATTGTGTGTTAGACAAAAATCCAACAAACTGAGAATGAAATATGTTTTCGGTCCATCCCACAACATTTTTTCCACTGCTTTTAAACCCTGATGTCTGTTAATGCTAGTGTATAAAGATTTTGCATCCACACTAGCCCAATAAAAGTCATCTTCCCATTTGATGTCTCTTACTTTTGTACACACTTCATTAGTATTTCTTACATGTGACTGTACCCTTTCCAGGTAACATTTTAACAAGGAATCCAAGAATATTCCAACGTTTTGCAAATAGCCTCCTTTGCCTGAAACAATAGGACGTCCCGGTGGGTTCCTAATGTCCTTGTGTGTTTTGGGAATGATGAAAAATCTAGCAATCTTGGGATTTTTTACATACAATTTTCTTACATCGGCAGATGATAGAAAACCTAACCTCTCTCCCCTTTCAAGTAGTTCCAATAAAACTCTTGGGGGTTAGATTTCACCTATACTATCGGGGGAAAAAGTATCCAATATTTGGATGTGGAGATTTATTTGAGTTTAGATAATAAAATACAATACAAACCATTTCAGAAGAAGACAGCAGCTGAGAATTTTTTACATGCCTCTAGCATGCACAGTGATTCTCTGCTCAAGTCTTTACCATTTGGTGAATTTAAACGTATAGGATCACACACTTCAGAGAGTAAAATGATTTCCAGTGAATTCAATAAGGTTGAAGAAAGACTTAAAGGAAGGGGATATTCCGAAGAAAATATTAGATTGGCCAGAGATAGGGTAGAACGTGAGCTAGGACTTGGGAAGTCATCGGAAACAAGGAGTAAGTTTCGGAATGAAAGAAATGAAAATTTGGATTCCAGTTTCTTAGAGCTTGGGGAAGTCAGGTCTGGTGACAATATGTTTTTTGTCACCAGATACTCACAATTTTCAGATGTAATAAGGGAGGCAGTGATGAGATTTTGGCCCATCATTAGTGGAGATGATAAAATAGGAAAACTTTTCCCATCAAGAGTCACCTTTTCTTATAGTAGATATCCAAACTTAAAGGAAACATTGAATTTTAGAAATATCAGTACACTTAGAAAGAACATTAGAAAGGGAACATTTAGATGTGGAAATTGCAAGATCTGCAGTCGGGTCAAAAGTTTGGATGGCACTAAAATAAATGGTGTCATATATAGGGCCCTTGAATATTACGACTGCAATTCCACAGGGGTAGTATACATAATAGGATGTGGATGCGTGAAACGGAAATGGTACATAGGACAAACAACAAGAAAGGTGAAGCTTAGGATTCTTGAACATTTAGGTGACATAAAACATAAAAGAATGGAAAGTCCGGTAGGGAAACATTTTTGTGAAGAGTACAAGGGGGTCCCAGAGGGGTTTGTATTTTGTGTGTTGGGCAGGCCTAATGTATTTGGAAATGAAACTATATCTTGTGAAAGATTGTTACGAATGGAATCCAGGTTTATTCTCAATTATAAAACCTTGTTTCCTAATGGAATGAACATGGAAATTTAAACCTATTATTTCCACATATCTCTGAGAAATAAGAAATGTTTACAGAAAGAATTTAGTGAATAATATATGTAGAGTGCATTATTTAATAATAATATTTGTTTCAAAAAACAAAATATTTATAAATGTAATGATTTATCAACATTATTTATATAAAAGCATTTATTAAAAAATATAAAAAAAAAAAAATATATAAAAGATCATGCATATGAACGTAAACATATTTGTATAAAAGTGTTTATATATATTTGATATTCAATGAAGTCTGAAATAATAAAAGTAAGTGAAGTTAGAAAATGTCTTTTTAGATGCATTTTATATGGTTGGGTTAAAAATTAAGGCAATTAAATCATTGAAAAAGGGATGGTGCACCAATAATCTAATTAGATGTAATATAAAAAGGGTGGTGTTTGACTTTGTAAAATGTATTCCAGGAGAAGGCGAAGGCCGAGGTACCAGAATTAAAAGAGTTTCTTCAAACGTACAGTGATTGTGTTCCTGTTTTGTATACATAATGCACACACTCAGGTCACTCCACAACAAGTACAAATATGACTCTGTCATTGTCCATGTTTGTGTGAATGACCTGAGACGTACCTCCCTGGACTACATGAAAAGAGACATGGAGGAGCTCTCCGATCTTGTAGCCGAGGCCGGTATGACCCTAGCTTTGAGTAGCATCCTGCCATCACCCAGAATGACACCACAGTACAAGGACAAAATGATTGACTTTAACAATTGGCTAAGCTTCTGGTGTCATTCTAAGGGAATCCAGTATCTGTCTGCCTGGGATGACATGATCGACAGACCACGCTGCTTTGCCAGAGATGGCCTGCACCTGTCGCCCTTGGGATTCCGGATACTGGCAAAGGCTCTTGCCACCCCTATAGTGCCTTTTTTAGGCAAGGTTCAAATGACAAATTCACCACCGCAACAGGTACAAGCAAGCAAAATCTGAGGGTAATGCTACTCAATGCTAGAAATCTAAACCTCAAAATGCACTCACTCGAGGCACTCCTTAAAATGGAGAACATTGACATCTGTGCAGTGACAGAGACCTGGTTCAAAGCTCCAGAGAGCACCCCTGCATTACCAAACTATAATTCATACCACACCTTTTGGCCACCAAATTCGGACCGAAACACTAAAGGTGGAGGCGTTTCCATATTCATTAAGGATATCCACACCTCCAAGCTAGTTGCTCAGCATAATGCTTCCGAGATTATCCAAGTACAACTAACTCTGGGCAGAACCGCAATCCAGATTGTAGCTTGCTACAGACTCCCCACCATGCCCCAGGATTCCCACTCCTCTTTTCTTGATACACTGGAAAATATTAAGGTACAACCCAACACTCTAATAGTGGGTGATTTCAACTACCCTACCATTAGCTGGGAAAACTACTCATGTACCAACTCTTTTGCACAACGTTTTCTGGAAATCATCAATTCCAACGCTTTGGATCAACTTATCCACACCCCCACCACGGGCAGCAATATCCTAGACCTGGTCATCACCAACATGGGCAACCGGTGTTCCACACCAGAGGTCACCTCCTTTTTGGTCAGATCTGACCACAAGCTAATCACCCTAGACATCCACATCCCACTCCCACCCCCCATTAGGAAAACAACCGTAAAAAGTTTCTCCAAAGCCAACTTCACGCTTCTTAAGACAGAAGTGGCAAACTTCACAACACCCATGCAGATGGACAATAGAGGTACGACTGCTGAATCCTACACAAATGCACTTTATAAGCACTTACATGAGTGCATGGATCATGCTATCCCTAACTGAACCAAGATGCTATCCTCCAAAAAAAGGAAGCCAATCTGGTGGTCTTCTGCCATAAACAAACTCTACAACAGAAGAAAGAAACTTTTGCAAAAAAGAGTAAAATCCCACGATTGGAGGAACTCCCTGGTCAGCCATAGTAAGAAGCTGAGATCCCTCATAAAATCCTCCAAAGCTAGTTATGAAAACAAAATTACCACTGATTCTAAAGACAACCACAAAACATTCTATAGCTATGTCAAAAATCTCAATGGCAACACTCAGATCTGCTCTGAGTTACAGCACAATGACACTAAATATACAGAACCAACTGATATTGCCAACATCCTGGCAGATAGGTTCAGTGCTAACTTTACCCCCCTCTCAACCCCTAAAGGGCCCAACTTTATACCGGAAGAATGCAAAGTTCCTCTAATCACGGCTGCACAGGTAAAAACTTCACTCTCCAAAGTCAAGAACACAGCATCCATGGGACCTGACAACATCCCAGGCTGCCTTCTACATGAACTACAGAATGAACTGGCACCCCACCTAAGTACCATTTTCAATAATAGCCTCACCGCAGGCTTTGTGCCCATTGAATGGTGCACCGCGACAGTTATCCCACTCCACAAAGGGGGGGGGTCCACAACAGACCCCGGGAACTACCACCCCATTAGCCTGATGAGCCTCGTCTGCAAGGCCATGGAACGTATCATCATGGAACTCATAAACAAAGGCACTGGAGATCTCCAAACTCTAGACCCCACACAGTTTGGGTTTGTAAAAGGCAGATCATGTCTCCTAAACCTGATAGACTTCTTTGAAGTAGTCACCAAAGCCATAGATGAGGGTAAGGTGGTTCACACAGCCTATCTAGATCTCGCCAAGGCATTCAACACCATCCCCCACTCTGGAATTATAGATAAACTCACTAAACTATGTATAAATCCCTATGTCACAAGATGGGTTGTCAACTGGCTTACTGACAGAACCCACACCGTGAAAGTAGCAGACTCCAAATCAGACTTCAGACCAGTGACAAGTGGAGTACCAAAGGGTTCAGTCCTGGGTCCTCTCCTGTTTGGTATCTACTTCTCTGAAGTACAGGCTAACACAGAAGGTCTTTGGATAACTATATTCGCAGATGACTGCAAACTAGGAGCCATAACTGAAACTCCTAACGATGTGGACATCCTACAAAAGGGCCTCACTGAGACAGATGCCTGGTGTCAAAGACATGGTCTCAAGCTCAATGCCAAAAAGTGCATTGTCATCCCGTTTGGTAAAAACTCTGTACCCATGAACTACCACATAGGCGGTAGTCTACTTAACATCAAAAGTGTGATAAGAGACCTTGGGACACAGGTGGGCAGTAGTCTCTCCTTTGATAATCATATCGCCACAGTGGTCAGGAAATCCTTCTACGTGGCACACATCATCACAAAAGGTTTCTTATCCAGGAAAAAGAGGTCATTGTTCCCATTTACTCATCACTCATTAGACCCATTATAGAGTACAATGCTCCTTTTGGTATGTACCTCACAAGACATCTACAACAACTGGAAAGGCCACAGAAATACCTCACAAAGAGGATTACTGGCCTCAAACTGATGCCCTATGCAGACTGTCTCAAAAAATTCCAGCTTTACTCTGTCGCATACAAAGCTATGTCAAACCCAGAGCTGTTGGACATGCTCCACTTAAAGAAATCCCAATCCTTCTGAGCTACACGCTCTAGGGACCTAAACCTTGTCACCACAATAAACAGAACATGCTGGAGGGATAGATTCCTGTCCCAGAGACTTCCCATACTCTGGAACAGACTACCTATCTTTGTCAAACAGAGCTCCTCATTAACACTATTCAAGAAAAATCTTGATGATTGGATGGGTAATAGGAAATTCACCCCGGGGATCACTTCTGTGGTTCTGCTTGACAGGAGCACAGGAAAATAATTTTCTTGGGTGGCGAAAGCCAGGGTACCTTTGTGGCTAGGCTTGTATATGCCCTAGGGTCAATAGCCTAGTACCTACCTATGAACCTATGAAAAGGAGGTCATTGTCCCACTGTACATATCCCTCATTAGTCCCATTATAGAGTACAATGCCCCATTTTGTATGTACCTCACAAGACATCTGCAACAGCTGGAAAGGCCGCAGAAATACCTCACTAAAAGAATCACAGGCCTAAAGAAGATGCCTTATGCTGACCATCTAAAAAATCTCCAGCTATATTCTGTTGCATATCGTCTACTCATAAGTGATCTCTGCTTAACATACAAGGCCATGTCAAACCCTGAGCTGTTGGACATGCTCCACTTAAAGAAATCTCAGTCCCTCAGAGCCACACGCTCCAAGGATCTAAACCTTGTGATCACAGTGAACAAAACATGCTGGAGGGATATGTTCCTGACCCAGAGACTCCCCATACTCTGGAATAGACTGCCCATACATGTCAAGCAGAGCACCTCCTTGGCCCTCTTTAAAAAGAACCTTGACGGTTGGATGGGATATAGGAAATTCACCTCGGGGATCATGTTAGTTTCCCTGCTAGACAGGGGTCCAGGGAAGTAAATATTGTGGGAAGAAATATCCAGGGAATTGTTATGGCTAGGCTTGCATAGGCCCTAGGGCCAATAGCCTAGTACCACCCTATGAACCTATGAAGAATGCCCCCATTGAAGCTGTACTGTTCCAGACACAGACTACAGTGAATGAGGAAGTGGAGCCCACCCTAGAAGAAGTAAGAATAGAACTAAGGAAAATGAAGTTGCAGCAGATATGATCAAGATGTTGGGTGAGTTAGGGGAGAAATGGCTCCTGAAGGCACTCATAGCAGTAAAGAGAGAAAGGTGTATCTCAGACGACTGGAGAATAAGCATTCTAGTACCACTTTACAAGAACAAAGGAGCATTCACAACTGTGGGCAGCATAGGGGTATCAAACTCCTGCCACACTGCATGAAAGCTCAGGAGAAGGTGATTGATAAATGAATACTCAGAGTAGTAGACAATAATATGGGAGACAAGCAGTTTGGATTCAGATCAGGATACAGCACAACAGACCTAATGTTTGCAGTGAGACAGGTAGCTGAGAAGAAGCTTGAGATGAAGAATGATTCGAAACAGATATGCCTAGTCTTGGGGAAAACATAAGACAAGGTTCCAAGGAAGCTGATTTGGACAGTCTTGCAATTGTTTGACATCCCACTTGTATTGGTAGAACTGGTACAGGCTCTGTACAAGGATCCAATGACACGAGTACAGGAAGTATTTCAACTCACAAAGGGGTTTTCAGTGGGAGTGGGTTTTCATCAGGGTTCAGCTCTGACCCCATCACTGTACATACTGGTGTTGGACTACATTAGCAAACAGGTAGGAGGAGATGGATCAACAAAGTTGCTGTATGCAGACGATGTGGCATTACAGTCTGACTCTGAACAAGAACTCCAGCAAAGGATTGGAGAATGGAATGCAAAACTGAAGGCATATGGGATGAAAGTGAGTGCAGCTAAGGCAGTTGTAATGACAGCAAATGAGGTAAATCAGAAGAAGTTGAGAATTGAGAATGAAGGAAAAGTAGTGAAGCAGGTTAACAACTTTGAGTACCTGAGAGGGGTAGTTAAGACAAAGGGAAGTCCGAATAAGGAGGTCAAAGCTAGAATAAGAGGGGATGCAGCAAACTGTCACAGAGTGTCAGGGGTGGTGTATGACAGAAGAATGCCAAAGAAGCTGAAAAGTAAGGTGCACAAAACAGTTGTGTAACCAGTCATACTGTATGGTACAGAAACCTGGGCAGTGAAGGCAGAGCAGTGGAGAAGCTAGAAGTAATAGAAATGAAGTGCCTGAGATGGGTTGTAGAATGAACAATGTGGTACAGCCAGACAAATCAGGACATCCGAGCAGAAATCCAAGTAGATCCAATTGCAGAGAAAATCAAAGAGAACAGATTGCGGTGGTTCAGGTGCACGTGCAGGAAAGCAGAAGACAAACTGGTGAGGAAGAGTTTTCACTGACAGGAGGAAGGCAGGAGGAAATGAATATGTCTAGTAAGGAGATAGATGGACTTGTGACAGCCAGGCATGACTACTGAAGAAGGTAGGGGAGTAGCACTGAATCAAGAGAGATGGAGACAGCTGACACGACACCCCAGTCACATGTACAGAATGGTAAAAAGAGAGTCGATTATGAGGATTAGTGTACCATCCTATTCTTTTAGTTCTGTTTATAGTCTTTTTCAAATTTAGCAGATGAGGTTTTGCTACTAGCCAGATTTATGTGCTAGATTTAATTCCCCATTCAGTGGCTAATTTGTTTCCTTCTTGTTCCGTTACTTTATTCGGTCAGACATAATGAAGACTGCCAGCAGCTCTTGGATGCAGGACTATCTGTAGCACATAAAAAGCAGTTTCAATGAGATTTTGTTGTGAACTATAAGGTTGCTAGGTATATTCCTCAAGGGGCATTACATTTCAGTATTCTTTCCTTTGCAAGTGTCAAATTGCACTCCCAGTGGATCTGTCAGCATATTTACATTAGTTTCCTGTTTCATTAGACAAGTCTGCTCTTGTGTAACATCTCTCCAAATCAAGCTTATTTTCACATTTGCAGCTCCCTTTTAAGTGCTGATGTAAGACAGGTGACATTGTCACTTTACAAGGCTGCCATCTTCTTGTTAATGTTAGCAAACTCATTTAATAATGCACCTGGTATTAACTCAGTGGTCCTGTTCAAACCTTCTTTCATAGAGATTTTTAAATAAGATCAATTCACTTTAGCGTGGCCATTTGTTTACTGTAACAAACTACACCATGTCTGCAATTTGCCTAAAGATATTTCTAAATGAACCCATGTGACAGTGCCACTGTATTTCACGTTGTGTAATTACAGGACTCCAGGAGCATTACTTACTCAAGTGTTAACTTATGCAATATGGTATTAGTTCTGTATGATATGCCCGGATGCTGCTGAATTCCTGTACAGTTTCTGTTCACTCTGCTTCCATCTGACAACATGTGACAACAGTTATATATCATATTTTCTACTAATATACAATTCATGAGCAATGTCTGCTCTGAAGTATTTATTTCTGAAAATACATAGACCTAGCAACAGGTAAACTCTTGGAAAAGTTCTGTCCATTTGCATTTCTTAATGAAGTCCTATAGCAGCAGTACTATATGCATTAATATTCACCACCTGACTGAGTGAAGCCATATTGTGTACATTTTGGTGAGAGTAGGTAAATTCTGTCACTCCCCACAATACATTACATTATATAATATTCCTTTGACGGCAGCAGGCAGAAATAAACAAATGTAGCCTATCATTTAAGTACGTTTCACATTTATCTCTTCTTTATATCTGCTTGTCCAACTCACCTTTTGCCATCATTCCCATGACCTCTGGAATGACCTCTGTAATGTCTCTGTGCATTCCCAATAGGTCATTAATTCCAGCAGTCTGTTCCATAGATATATAGCAGTCTAAAATACTTTTGGAGATCCTGGAGTTAGTCTGTATCCCCCCTTCACTTTTAAAACAATGTCAACATATTATTATTATCATCACCATCATCATCATCAACTTTATTTTTGAGCAAATCTATCCAGTTCTTGCCTAGACATCGTCTTCCTCCTCTTCTCTTTCCTTCTTCCTCTCGCCCAAATTATTTTTACACAGTTGTCTTATGCTTTCCAGAAACAAGCAGACCTCCTCTTCAGTTGATCCTGTTTGGGTTTTGCTATGATATCTCCATTTCAGAGGCGCCGGAAGCTGTTGAAGACTGGGGGTGAGGAGGGGGAGAGGGGCACTTAGTGTTCTAAAAAGGGCAATTTTTTATAACTATTTGCTACTACAATGTAGGTTCACTTGGAGGACTTTTTAAGCTTAGCCAATTCCATTTTGGTGCTTGATTCTTGAATTAACATTTTCTGATTGGTCTTACCTATCCCATGGCTGACAATTGTATATTAGCCCTAGTGAGGATAACTGTGATCATTCCATAGATAATTTGAGGGAACCTATATAAGGGGTGCAGCATTTAGGAACTGCCTCTATCCATTTGTGGCATGAGGGGCAATCATGGGGTACATTTTTTATTGCCCATCTTTAAATCCAAGTTGCATTTGAATATGGACGGATGAGTTTTGTTTTATTTTTATGGATAGTTTGTTTTGGAACAGTGGTAGCATCTGTGGTATATAGCCATCTCTCCACAACATTCAGGCCCATGAAAAATAGGTACAAATTTGTATGCTGATTAACATAAAATTTGCATACATAATTACACAACCCCACCCACTCCAATGGAATTGTGGGATACCAACTTTCAAACGCAAACTGAAGAACAGAACCAAAATATAGCACCAGAGTCCCCCTGCAGCCATTCCAATGTCCCATTACCTGGCTATTTCACCCCATTTACCATAAACACTAATGTGTGCATACTGCTTTACTTCTACAATGATTATTTGGATTTTATTTTTTTCACATTTTATAGCACAATGCACAAACACTAACAGATATCTACTAAACAAAGCAATACTGTCTCACAATGGAAATAGACTTGGCGTTAAAACTTCTCTGCCCTTGAAACCCACATTCATTGAAACAGCATTAAAACCCACAACACATCCAAAGAAAATGCATCTGGCCAGTGGTGGATAAAGATTACCTTTGGGCTGTTTTCAAATCAGAGGCCCCTTGCGCACAAAACATGAAACATACATGCATTCTTTGATGCACCTTCCTGACTTTATTAAATTATATTCCTTGTATAATATGGCACACTTGTTAGACTTAGGTTAGAGTGCATTTTAAATTCATTGTTTGAATATTTTTCCAGTAGGCAATGAAGCAAAATGCATTCACCAATAATGACAAAACTGCCCTATTCAGAACAGTAATGACAAAACTGCCCTATTCAGAACATTTCCATGATAACAGTCTACTTCTATACACAATATATAGTATATATATATAAAAATACAAATACAGAATCACAGTAGTTTAAGCCATAGGCATGTTGCACAGCTTCTTGCACTTATTTATAATTGGGGGGGGGGGCAAAAGGCAAAACACCAGCGACACATTTTAAACATTGCTTGTATAATTTTGGAAAGTTACTTGCATAAAATGTTGTGTTATCATTGTACATTTTACTGTCAAGTCTTGAACCCAAAACCCTGTGCACTACAGTCAGAGCAACATACCACTAAGCTAAATCAGTTTCCTGAAAGACAGGAAGACAAACTTAAATGGCTATCATTTAGTGAATTCAGTTCTCACTTATCACCATAGCTTTCAACCTCTTAGCACAAAAATACAGAACAAAGCCAATAATGGGGGAATACAGCTCCAAAATAGGGGCACATTTCAAATACTGATCTTATAAACTTAGAAAATTGCTAGCATAAAAGGTTTTGTTTTACTTCTCCTGAAAAAACAGAGATTTAATGAGGAACAGAACATAATTGTGAGGCATAAATTCACAAGTGATGGTGGCTAGGGACTTTAGGCTCTTTTTACCTGCACCCATGGTACAGGGTTTGAGCCTGTGTACCTCTAGCTAGGATGTATCATGTTGGGGGCATTTACACACACACACACACACACACACACTGCTGAAGACAGTACCTTAGCTCTGCATACAGAAATCCGTCTGCCCGAATGGCAGTTATCCCCAGCTCTGCAGTAAAGAAATCTGTGGCAGCAGTTAAATAAAGAAATCTGCGACTGAATAACGAATGGCATAGTGCAAGACTGCAGTTAAATAAAGAAATCCACCCGAATGGTATAGTGCAAAATTGCAGTTAAATAAGAAATCTGCGGCTGCATAACAGTAAGAGAACAAATTCAAACAGGTGCACGGTCATTGCGCATGTGATGATGAGTTGGGGTGGTCGCAAGTGCTGCAAAAGCTGGGGGCCCTCCTTCCTCGCTCTATGGTTCTGGCGCCCATGTGAAAGTCATAATAATGTGGTGAGACTGTTGCACTGGGAATTGTGCACACATTATGGTACTGAAATGGCTGAAAAACACAGGCAACATGAGCCACAAAGCATCATAGAAAAAGTCTACATCACATGGGATCATCCATTATTAACAGTTCAAAAGACAGATGCTAGAAAACCGGATATAGCAGTCCAAGAAAAGAAGACAAGAGTAGCATTGATCATTGAAATTGCCACACCCAGTGACTACAGTGTCTTGCGTACAGAGAGAGACAAAGTCATAACAAAATCAGGATCTGCAGGCAGAAATGAGAGCAATGTGGAAGAAAGAAACCCAGACAGTTCCAGTAGTAGAAGGAGCAATAAGTCTTATAAAAAAGAATTTACAATCATATTTAGCTATGTTACCAATACATGTAACTCCATACAAACTGTAGAATGAGTCATTACTGGATACAATGTGGGTGCTGCGAAGAGCACTACTGGCTGACATCAAAGATTGAAACAATACTAATTTCATGAAGTTTAATCATACTTTGACTTAGGAATTGGGTCCATCATATCATGGTATTAGAAACCCAAAAGACTTGGAGAAATTAAAAAGATATTATATTCATAAAGAAGCAGAAGGTGTTCTAAGAATTAAGCCAACAAGAGAATGGAGAAAGGAGATTCTGCTAATAGGGATGATTGCAGTTAGTGGTACAGAGAATAGGCAAGAAGGAGCTGGAATTTACTGGAAAAAATGTGACAAGGGAACTGAGGTACTGAGAGCAAATAACATGAGAGAGAAGGGTAACAGAATGGGAAGAGGCCAAGAAAATATTTGTACTGCAGGCTAGAAAATGCCTTCCCTACCAGGGAATGATAACAGAGTGTAGGCAAAGAGAAAGGGAAAGGGGGATCCTAAGTGAAAGATCTGCTGTGGCAGAGTTTTTAGTTGAATTTAGAATAGAAGCAGCTATTAAAAATAGATAATAAGTAAGGCATATAAAATATTGCACAGTAAGTATAGGAATCAATCAGAAGAGGTTAGAAAAAATTGGGAAGAGAGACTGGATAAGCAATTTACAAGGAAACAATGAGAGGTCATATGCAGAGCTCCAAAATATGCAACAAAGTCTAGAAGATTAAGGATTTTTGCTTGGAAGTGTTTGGATAGGTATTTTTATACCCGAGCAGAGTCTAAAGAATTTCCCCTTAGGTAGATGGCAAATGTTGGAGGTGTGATGGGGAAGACGTAATTGGGAACATATGCAATGGGGTATAATTAGTTGGCAAACAAGCCGCGGTGGTACAATGGTAGTATTGTTGCCTCACAGCAAGAGATTCTCCTGTTCAATTCTCGGCTGGAGTGCCTTCTGTGAGGAGTCTGCATGTCTTCCCCGTGGTCGAGTGGCCTCCGAAAGACATGCGTGAATAGACATTCCTTCGCTGAAGGTTGGGCATTGGGCTGGCAACTCGGCACTGTAAAAACTGACTGCCAATCATTAGTGGACTGGAGTTCTGCTGTGGCGACTCCTATCTGGGAAAAGCCGAAAAGACAAACTTTAAAAATTCCCAACAGACTAATTTGCCAGAAATGAAGAAAGCAAAAAGCCAAAGCAAAAACTATTTAAAAACACCCTGCTCATACGAGGCAAAAATACAATATATTATTTAAGTGCTTTTGTTCCTTTAATCCTGGAAACTTCTTCAGTACTTTCCCAGAAATATTGGGAGAGCAAATGAGTGCAACTAAGGAAATTCTTTTCTTAGGATACAGGATCTGAATTGCCTAGACATAATAAGGCCTTGTTAAGTTTAATTCTGGTGGCTGCCAAAAAAAACTCAGTTACTAGAAACTGGAAATCAAAGTCTTAATCAACTGTATTTGAAATAGTAAATATCATAACAGAGATAAAAGAACTGAAAGTGGGATATTTTGAAAACGGTATGATCAAATTACTTAGAAAAGATGGAAATTTTTGGAGCAATCCATGTGGAATAATGTTTTGGAGGAGGAGTGACGTTTAAGGGAAGGCAGGGACTGAATAATTTATGTGGTTCATAGGTTCATAGGTTCATACTAGCCTATCTGCCCTAGGGCATTTATAAGCCTAGCCAGAGTGTGTTTGGTTTTTGCCACCCATTTTAAATGAATTTTGCTGTGCCCTTTTTCGAGGTTAGTATACTGTGCCTCTGTCTAACAGTGACACAGAAGTGATACCCGGGGTAAACCTACGATCTCCCATCCACTCATCAAGATTCCTCTTGAAGAGAGTCAATGAGGGACTCTGCCTAACCTGGACTGGGATTTTATTCCAGAGTGAAGGGAGCCTCTGGGTTATGAATCTGTCCCTCCAGCATGTCCTATTTATTTCAGTGCTGAGGTTCAAGTCTCTCGAGCGTGTAGCTCGATGGGATTTAGATTTTTTGAGTTGCAGCATGTCCATTAATTCTGGGTTGGACATGGCTTTATATGTCAGGCACAGATCGCCTCTGAACAGGCGGTATGCCACTGAGTAGAGCTGGAGTTTCTTTAACCGGGCAGCATATGGCATCTGTTTGAGCCCTTTGATCCTCTTGGTGAGGTACTTTTGGGGTCTTTCCAGTTGCTGCAGGTGTCTGGTAAGGTACATCCCAAAAGGGGCATTGTACTCAATTATGGGCCTGATGAGGGATGATCTAGATGTGAATCCCTTCATGACTAGGTGGGCTATATAAAATGTTTTTCTAACCACTTTGGCCACGTGGTTGTCAAATGAGAGATTGCTATCAACTTGGGTCCCCAGGTCCCTAATTACTTCTTCTGTACTTAATGGATTACCACCTATGTGGTAATTTGTGGGCACTTTGTTTTTGCCAAAGAGGATGACTATACACTTTTTGGCATTTAGCTTGAGGCCATGGCTCTGGCACCAGTTGTCTGTTTCTATGAGGCCCTTTTGGAGGATGCTTGTGTCGGCTGGAGAGTTGATTATGGCACCCAGTTTGCAGTCATCTGCGAACTTGGTCAGCCACAGTCCTTCCGTGTTGGCCTGTACCTCCGAGAAATATATACTGAACAAGAGTGGTCCCAGGACTGAGCCTTGTGGGACACCACTTGTGACTGGTTTGGAGTCTGACATGGCTCCAGCAATTCTAACCATGTGGGTTCTGTCCTTGAGCCAGTTTGCAATCCATCTAGTGACATAGGGGTTTATATTTAAGCTGGTGAGCTTATCTATAATGCCCGAGTGGGGTATTGTATCGAAGGCTTTTGCGAGGTCCAGGTAGGCTGTGTGGACCACCTTCCCCTCATCAATGGCCTTGGTGACTGTTTCAAAGAAATCAACCAGGTTTAAGAGGCAGGATCTGCCCTTAACAAAGCCGAACTGGGTAGGATCCAGTGTCTGTAGGTCCCCAATATCTTTATTTATGATCCATGATGATCCTTTCCATAGCTTTGCAGACCAAGCTAGTCAGGCTTATGGGGCGATAGTTTCCAGGATCCGTTGAGGCACCTCCTTTATGGAGAGGGACCACTGTTGCTGTACGCCACTCTTTGGGCACATATCCTGTAGTAAGGCTGAGATTGAACAGTAGCTTTATGTTTGGGTTTAGCTCTTCTTGGAGTTCATGTAGGATGCAACCTGGGACACCATCTGGTCCCATTGATGCTGTGTTTTTTGCTTTGGAGAGGGCAGCTCTTACCTGAGCATCTGAGATGTCAGGGGGGCAGCACTCTGCTGGGATAGATATTTGCCCTTTTGGTGGGGGGGGGGAGAAGTTTGTGCTGAACCTGTCAGCTAGGATGTTGGCAATGTCTGTGGGTTCAGTGTATTTTTTGTCATTTTGGACTAATTCTGAGCATATCTGGGAATTACCACCCAGGTTCCTAACATAACTAAAGAAAGTCTTGTGATTATCCTTAGTGTCCTGTGTAATTTTTCTCTCGAAGCTGGCCTTAGACAATTTTATGAGTGCTCGTAGTTTTTTGCTACTACTGATCAGTGATGCCTTCCCTTTTTGGGATTTTGCTCTATCATTTAGTAGCTTCCTCCTTCTATTGTATAGTTTGTTTATGGCTGGGGTCCACCAGACAGGACGTCTGCCTTTGGAGGATTGGGTCTTAGTTTTATTTGGGATCGCATGAGCCATGCATTCCTGAAGGTGTTCACAGAATGCGTTTATAAAGGATTCTGTGGTCTGGGCCGTATTTTCCACAGGCCCGGGGGCTTTGAAGGATTCCACCTCGGTTTTGAGGAGTGTGAAATTTGCTTTAGAGAAGTTTTTCACTGTGGTTTTCTGGGCAGGGGGTGGGGTCGGGATGTGAATATCCAGTGAGATTAGTTTATGGTCTGATCTTACCAGTGAGGGATACACTTCTGGTCTGGAGCATAGAGTCCCCATGTTGGTGATGATCAGGTCCAGTATGTTTTCCTCTCTTGTGGGAGTGGTAACAAGTTGTTCCATAGCATCTGAGTTTATAAATTCTAGGAACCTTTGGGCTAGGGTGTTGGAGCTAGAGTAATGCTCCCTGTCTATGTTTGGGTAGTTGAAGTCACCCAATATAATGGTGTTTGGAGAGACCTTCATATTTTCCAGTGTTCTCAGGAAGGCCGAGTGGGGTTCCTGGGTTTGGGAGGGTGGTCTGTAGCAGGCTATAAACTGGAAGGCAGTTTTACCCACTGTTAGTTGCACATGGATAGTCTCTGATGCTTCGTGCTTTGCCACCAACCTGGAGGTGTGGGTATAGGTTCATAGGTTCATAGGTTCATACTAGGCTATCTGCCCGAGGGCATTTACAAGCCTAGCCCATAGTTTTGTGGCTTACGCCACCCCTTTAGTATGGGGAACTATACCCATTATTTTGCTGTGCCTCTGTTGAGCAGTGACACTGAGGTAATCCCTGGGGTATATCTGCGATCTCCCATCCATTGGTCAAGATTTCTCTTGAACAAGGCCAGCGAGGTGCTCTGCCTCACATATACCGGGATTTTATTCCACAGCATAGGGAGTCTTTGGGTGATGAATCTATCCCTCCAGCACGTCCTATTAATAGCCGTGTCGAGGTTTAAGTCTCCGCCTTGTGGCTCTGACGGATCTAGATTTTTTGAGGCGAAGCATATTCATCAAATCTGGGTTTGACATGGCCTTGTATGTTAGGCAAAGGTCACCTCTGAGCAAGCTGCGACTGAATAGAGCTGGAGTTCTTTCAGTCGGGCAGCATAGGACAGATGTTTGAGACCCTTTATCCTTTTGGTGAGGAACTTTTGTGGCCTCTCCAGCTGCTGCAAGTGTCGGGTCAGATACATTCCGAATGGGGCATTGTACTCAATCATTGGTCTGATGAGTGATGAGTATATGGAGACTATGACCTCCCTTGATCTAGATGAGAATCCCTTCATGATAAGGTGGGCAATGTAGAAGGTCTTCCTAACTACTTTAGCTACATGGGTGTCGAATGACAGACTACTATCAACCTGGGTCCCCAGGTCCCTGATAACTTCTTCTGTACTCAGTGGATTGCCACCTATTTGGTAGCTAGGGGTAACCTTGTTTTTCCCGAAGGGTATGACTATGCATTTATTGGCATTTAACTTTAGGCCATGGCTCTGGCACCAGTTATCCGTATCTTTGATGAATATCGATACTCCCCCTCCTTTTGTGGTTCGGTCCAAGGTTTGGGGCCGAAAAGCATGGTATGAGGTATAACCTGGTAGTGCTGGGGTGCTCTCGGGAGCCCTGAACCAGGTTTCTGTTACTGCACAGATATCGATGTTCTCCATGCTAAGGAGAGTTTCGAGTGGGTGCATCTTGAGGTTTAGACTTCTGGCGTTGAGTAGGATTACTCTTAGTTTCTTATCCCTTGTGATACCTATGGAGGTGGGTTTGTCTTTTGAGCCTTGCCTAAAAAAGGCACTATGAGGGTAGCAAGAGCCTTTGCCAATATCCAAAAGCCCAGGGGTGACAGGTGCAAGCCGTTCCTAGCGAAGCATCGTGGCTTGTCGAGCATATCATCCCAAGCTGACAGGCATTGGATCCCCTTTGAATGACACCAGTACTTAAGCCAATTGTTGAAATTGATCATCTTGTCTTCATATTGTGGCATCATTCTTGGTGAGGGTAAGATGCTACTCAAGGTCAGGGTCATACCGGCCTGGGCTACATGCTCAGAGAGCTCCTTTATGTCTCTTTTCATGTAGTCCAGGGAGGTACATCTCAGGTCATTCACACCAGCATGGACAATGACTGAGTCATATTTGTACTTGCCTTGGAGTGACCTGAGTGGTTGTGTTATGTGGCGGATCCTAGCGCCCGACAGGCTGCTCACCGTGACCCTCTCCTTGTTCAGCCTGGTGAGTGGAACGTCAGTGTGCCTGACGATAGAGTCACCTATTACAAGTGTATCAGGTGTGTTGTTTAGTCTTAAGGGCTGTGACTGTTCGGCACACTGGCTTTGTGAGATATGTGTTGCACGTGTTTTGTTTTGGGGTAGCGGTTGCTTGGGTGTCTGCTTTGGAGGTTTCTGCTGCTTAGGCAGATCTTTATTTAGAGCCTCCGAGTATGTTTTTGTGTGACTATGTGTTTGGTTTGCTGTCGTGGTAGGTCTATGTGAGACTGGAATTGTAGTGAGTGTGGTTTCCTTCTCCTCCTGACTGGTTATGCCAGTACTGAGTTGAGAGAGCTTAGCCTCCAGTTTGGCTATATGGTTGCATCTCTCACATGTGTTGGAATTTGTTGGGAGGAGGAGAGGGTTGTCTGTGTACATAAAGGCAGTTGTAATATTGCCTCAAGATTCCCAGATTCACCAGCTGGACCAGAGAGGAGATTGACAACTGACCTTTGGACATGCTAGAATAATATTGGGAATTCCTTAATAATTGAAAACAAGAGCCAGTGGGGAGTGAGGGTGTAGTGCTTTTAATTTTTAGTGCTGACTTATATAATTGCTTTAGTGAGCAAGTGCCAGGTATCTTAAGTGCAATGTGTTACAGGTAACTTAAATGCAGAAACGACAAACAGTAACTTTCTTTCAAGTGAAACAAGGAAATAAGTACAGTAAGCAATGCAGATATCACTAGTGATCCACAGAAGCGCTGAGAGGCCGCGTATTAGGTGGAATTAGCGATCCAGGGAAATAGCTAGCAAACAAACAACAAGCATATAAACAAAGCTAGATTCAGCAGGCCTGGATCTAGTCTATGGTACAGCAAACAAGGTGTAGCAATTTCAGTAAGATACAGTTCAAATATTCAGGCACTATAAACCTTTAACCAGAAATTCCCAGCTCAGAAGAGCAGAGTCCAGCCTCTTCTCCCACAAGAGTGCAGACCACAAACCTTCTTAATGTAAAATAACTGGCCTGAAGCCCAAGTGCTTAAACCAGAACTAATACACTTTAAGAATAACAGACACTGGGCTCTCATTCAGCAGTTCCCAACTTATAAGGATGAAAGCTACCTGTCCTGCCACCACAGTGCATGCAACAACCCTTCCTAATGTAAAACAACTGGTCTGAAGCCCAAGTGCTTAATCCAAAAGACTTAGAATGATAGCTACACTTTAATCAAGTTACTACCAAGCAGTAATAAATACAATTGAATACTTTAGAGAATGCCTGGATTAGTGCTCAAGTTACAAAAACAAAGCTAGATCCAGCAGGCCCGAATCCAGTCTATGCCACAGCAAACAAGGCGCACCAACTTCAGTAAGAAGCAGTTCAGATATGCATGCACTATAAGCCTTTAACCAGAAATTCCCAGCTCAGAAGGGCATAGTCCAGCTTCTCCTCCCACAAGAGTGCAGACCACGAACCCTCTTAATGTAAAATAACTGGCCTGAAAGCCCAAGTGCTTAAACCAGAATTAATACACTTTTAGAATAACAGACACTGAGCCCTCAACTCAGCAGTTCCCAACCTAGAAGGATGTAAGCTACCTGTTCTGCCACTACAGTGCAGACCACAAACCCTCTCAGTGCAAAACAACTGGTCCGAAGCCCAAGTGTTTAAACCAAAAGGCTTAGAATGAGTTACACCAAGAAGTAATAAATACAATTGAGTACTTTTAAGATGATGCAAAAGTAAAATAAAGTAGGTAGGAACACAAGTACAGTAAAAGCAGATGAATTTTTTTTTTTTCTGAACAAGTGCTGAGATCAAAGAAACAGATTTGAGTGCTGAAACTAGAAAACTGGCTAGTTATAAGAAAAAAATAACTAAGCAAGAAGGCTTCCCTCCAACACAGAGGGGCTTGGGGGCTCAGCAGCCTACAAATAGTCTATACCACTTAACAGGAAAGGCAGGAAACAAGCTTAATTTTTTTTTCTGTTTCCCAGATGCTCTCTTTGTACACAGTAGGAGTGCCTGAAATCAGAATATGATCTCACTGCACTCAGTTGAGTGAGCAAAGGAGATGGGCCCAGAAGGAGTATCCAAACACAAATTTATAAGAGAGGCGGGCAGTTTCAAGGCCACTAAGATTAACACCAAAACAAAAACAGGGAGGGTGGGTGGGACTAACTGAAGAGCAGAGTCAAAACTTCCATTTCAGTTAATATTCCTGCAACCCACAGTTAAAATTAATTTAAATACTGTATTTTTTTGAAAAAAAAAGTGCAGATAAAGGTACTTAAATTCTCTTATACGTCCAGTTGAATACAGTAAGTTCTTAGCCAGCCAAAGCTGAGGTTTTTAAGCAGAAAATATTTCACACTGTACCACTTAAATAGGCAAGGACAGGAAATCAAAGAATGTGGCTACCCACACCTGTAATTACTAGCAAATAACAAAATTCAGCAAACACTGAGTAACTTCCAGTTCAGTTAATATTCCTGCAACACAGTTAAAATCAATTTAAATACTGCATTTTTTTGAAAAAAAGGTGCAGATAAAGGTACTTAAATTCTCTTATACGTCCAGTTGAATACAGCAAGCTCTTAGCAGGCCAAAGCTGAGGATTTTAAGCAGAAAATATTTCACACTGTACCACTTAAATAGGCAAGGACAGGAAATCAAAGAATGTGGCTACCCAAACCTGTAATTACTAGCAAATAACAAAATTCAGCAAACACTGACTAACTTCCAGTTGAGTTAATATTCCTGCAACACAGTTAAAATCAATTTAAATACTGTATTTTTTTGAAAAAAAAAGGTGCAGATAAAGGTACTTAAATTCTCTTATACGTCCAGTTGAAAACAGCAAGTTCTTAGCCGGCCAAAGCTGAGGTTTTTAAGCAGAAAATATTTCACACTGTACCACTTAAATAGGCAAGAACAGGAAATCAAAGAATGTGGCTACCCCCACACCTGTAATTACTTGCAAATAACAAAATTCAGCAAACACTGAGTAACTTCCAGTTCAGTTAATATTCCTGCAACACAGTTAAAATCAATTTAAATACTGTATTTTTGAAAAAAAAAGGTGCAGATAAAGGTACTTAAATTCTCTTATACGTCCAGTTGAAAACAGCAAGTTCTTAGCTGGCCAAAGCTGAGGTTTTTAAGCAGAAAATATCTCACACTGTACCACTTAAATAGGCAAGGACAGGAAATCAAAGAATGTGGCTACCCCCACACCTGTAATTACTAGCAAATAACAAAATTCAGCAAACACTGACTAACTTCCAGTTCAGTTAATATTCCTGCAACACAGTTAAAATCAATTTAAATACTGTAATTTTTTTGAAAAAAAGGTGCAGATAAAGGTACTTAAATTCTCTTATACGTCCAGTTGAATACAGCAAGTTCTTAGCCGGCCAAAGCTGAGGTTTTTAAGCAGAAAATATTTCACACTGTACCACTTAAATAGGCAAGGACAGGAAATCAAAGAATGTGGCTACCCCACACCTGTAATTACTAGCAAATAACAAAATTCAGCAAACACTGACTAACTTCCAGTTCAGTTAATATTCCTGCAACACAGTTAAAATCAATTTAAATACTGTATTTTTTGAAAAAAGGTGCAGATAAAGGTACTTAAATTCTCTTATACGTCCAGTTGAATACAGCAAGTTCTTAGCCGGCCAAAGCTGAGGTTTTTAAGCAGAAAATATTTCACACTGTACCACTTAAATAGGCAAGGACAGGAAATCAAAGAATGTGGCTACCCCCACACCTGTAATTACTAGCAAATAACAAAATTCAGCAAACACTGACTAACTTCCAGTTCAGTTAATATTCCTGCAACACAGTTAAAATCAATTTAAATACTGTATTTTTTTGAAAAAAAAAGGTGCAGATAAAGGTACTTAAATTCTCTTATATGTCCAGTTGAATACAGCAAGTTCTTAGCCGGCCAAAGCTGAGGTTTTAAGCAGAAAATATTTCACACTGTACCACTTAAATAGGCAAGGACAGGAAATCAAAGAATGTGGCTACCCCACACCTGTAATTACTAGCAAATAACAAAATTCAGCAAACACTGACTAACTTCCAGTTCAGTTAATATTCCTGCAACACAGTTAAAATCAATTTAAATACTGTATTTTTTGAAAAAAAAGGTGCAGATAAAGGTACTTAAATTCTCTTATACGTCCAGTTGAATACAGCAAGTTCTTAGCCTGCCAAAGCTGAGGTTTTTAAGCAGAAAATATTTCACACTGTACCACTTAAATAGGCAAGGACAGGAAATCAAAGAATGTGGCTACCCCACACCTGTAATTACTAGCAAATAACAAAATTCAGCAAACACTGACTAACTTCCAGTTCAGTTAATATTCCTGCAACACAGTTAAAATCAATTTAAATACTGTATTTTTTGGAAAAAAAAGGTGCAGATAAAGGTACTTAAATTCTCTTATACGTCCAGTTGAATACAGCAAGTTCTTAGCCGGCCAAAGCTGAGGTTTTAAGCAGAAAATATTTCACACTGTACCACTTAAATAGGCAAGGACAGGAAATCAAAGAATGTGGCTACCCCCACACCTGTAATTACTAGCAAATAACAAAATTCAGCAAACACTGACTAACTTCCAGTTCAGTTAATATTCCTGCAACACAGTTAAAATCAATTTAAATACTGTATTTATGAAAAAAAGGTGCAGATAAAGGTACTTAAATTCTCTTATACGTCCAGTTGAATACAGCAAGTTCTTAGCCGGCCAAAGCTGAGGTTTTAAGCAGAAAATATTTCACACTGTACCACTTAAATAGGCAAGGACAGGAAATCAAAGAATGTGGCTACCCCACACCTGTAATTACTAGCAAATAACAAAATTCAGCAAACACTGACTAACTTCCAATTCATTTAATATTCCTGCAACACAGTTAAAATCAATTTAAATACTGTATTTTTTTGAAAAAAAAGTTGCAGATAAAGGTACTTAAATTCTCTTATACGTCCAGTTGAATACAGCAAGTTCTTAGCCGGCCAAAGCTGAGGATTTAAGCAGAAAATATTTTACACTGTACCACTTAAATAGGCAAGGAAAGGAAATCAAAGAATGTGGCTACCCCCACACCTGTAATTAGTAGCAAATAACAAAATTCAGCAAACACTGATTAACTTCCAGTTCAGTTAATATTCCTGCAACTCAGTTAAAATCAATTTAAATACTTTATTTTTTTGAAAAAAATAGGTGCAGATAAAGGTACTTAAATTCTCTTATACGTCCAGTTGAATACAGCAAGTTCTTAGCCGGCCAAAGCTGAGGTTTTTAAGCAGAAGATATTTCACACTGTACGACTTAAATAGGCAAGGACAGAAAATCAAAGAATGTGGCTACCCCCACACCTGTAATTACTAGCAAATAACAAAATTCAGCAAACACTCCCCGGGATTCATGAAGCTCGGCGCAAGGCCGGCGTAAGGTCTGTGCCGGCGGTGCAGTGAATAGCCGGTGCAGTAGTGCCATATGCATATTAATGAGAGTGCACCGCAACCACAGACACGTGCGTAGTGTATGTGAGCGAGCCCAGGTAGGATGCGTCTGGCGGCGTGTCTAAGCCGGCATGAGGTGAGCAACCTAATGTGCTGACAGCCACGGTCCGCCCATAATAGTAATGGCAGCAGCCAGGTCCCGTGCAGAATGAAACGCACGTAGAGTATGCAGCATAGTACCCGTCCCAAATAAACGGAGAAGCAAATACAAGCCACGAAGGCCTAAGTGTACCCATCCAAAGAGCAAAGGATACGCATATGACCGCGTTTGTCCCGCAATGCACCGTCAGTGGTTACACTCAGAGAAGGTGTACAGCAGCATGTCAGCGTGCCGCACCGACATAGGAGCAGCGACTAAGGTCACCACCTGTCCCACTTTGGGTAGGGCAGTCTCTATGGGCAGTTGTGTCCCGAAAACGTATTAAAATGGCAAATGTGCTAAGATTGTAGGACATAATGATATCCCGTATTTAATGTAATGGTAGCATGAATTGGTTATTTCTGTAACTGAAATACCTAAATGTCACAAGAAACAGAATAAGCAAGCAAATTGCCATAACAATAAGCTTTTACTTAGGCAAACAAGTGAAGTTCTATGCTATATAGTGACCGTGTGTATGTGTCGGCCTGTAAAGTCAGATGTGAGTCCCGGAAATATCCCAGCTTGGACACTGGAAAAGGTGGCAACCCCAGTAGCGACATGGGCATGGTCACCAGGGTACCAGCTGTCCCAATGTGCCATGGACAGTCCCTGATTGGACAGTTGTGTCCCTGCAACAATCGGAAAAATGGAAAATGACCTCAGATCCCCTGCCAAAAATATTCCCGCAATATACATGTAATAGTAGTATAAAACATATACATTTGTATATGAAACACATACATGGCATAAGAAAATGAATAAGGAACCCAAATGCTTACAGAATAAGCTTATAGTATGGCAAACAAGTGAAGTTCTGTCAACTGCACTTGCCGTGGGTATGTGTAGTCCTACAAATTCTGAAGTTTCCACATAACATGCCCCACTATGGGCATTGGAAAAGGTGCCAACCATAATGGTCACAAGCAGTTGTGAGAGTACATAGCCGGGTAGCTGTGTCGACATAACAACAGTAAGGAATCAAGATACCTTAAACACAGGCAAACATGTGCATAGCAACATATCCCACACCCAGCAACGCCTCTGACGCATACACTGGATGGCGATGTTGAAGTGTAATATCCAGAAGCAGAACCCATGCATTCAGATGTAATACACAATAGCCTCATTGTACATGTCAGTCCCACCCATGTACACCTGTGCACCCTAACCTGCTAGCATCCGTGTGCAGCTATACACCCACACACAATGTGCATACCTGAAATGTGGTAAGATGTTTGTGTTAGGCAATGCCACGCTGCCAAATCGCACTCCACATGTCACCAACCCACCTCAGGTACAGATATGTAAATGGCTGCATGTGAATGTGTCTGCAGAATGTGTACATCCCGCATGTGGTATGTACCCGTCAAAATCATATAGGTTTGCATACGACACGGTGCACATAACTGTACACATGTGGACAAGTCGGGTTGTTGAACCACCGCATCGATGTTTAGCTATGCAGTGAAGTCGATCACATATAGTGGAACACGTGCCTATCAAACAGGACGTCCTAAGAGGGTGCTACAGGCAAAGAAGGGGAAGGTGGGACATCACATGTGGAGAGTAGCGTTGCCGGACGGCCAAATACACACGGTCAAGGTAAAGGACGGAACAACATGCATATGGTCGGATGGATGTTGTTCGAAAAATATATATAGAAACACATATGAAGTGCCAGTTTAGACTCGAAATACTATATAATGCATTGAATTGTACCGTACAATATGGCAGTAGAAGTAAGCCAGCATGTAATTGGTGAAGCTAAGCTGTAGTGTGATGGAATTCTGATCCTGGCAGTAACCAGTACAGCAGGCTTATGTCTGTCAGCATTAATTATCTGCTGGGTTACAGAACAATAAATGTATGTACATGCATAACATCACCCCTACCTCTGAGGAGGATGGCCTTGTGAGCTCAATCGAAGATAACAGTACAACTCCTTACCAGAGAGACAAAGCAGCGTATTAAGAAATTAACTGAGTACTGTATCGGAACAGTCTAGGGTCCTTGAAACAGTTACAATCACAGAATGACAGTGTAATTGACAAGGTGCCTTGCAAGGCTGTGTTATTCTCATGGGAAAACATTTTAAAAGCACGACCCCAGCACCCACGTATGTATAGACTATTGTGGACCATAGTGATGGAAATGCCCTGTGACCGACCACGGCAGTAAGGTGGGCAAAAGCTGATTGTAAACACTATATAAAGAAACTGCTTACTGTATAGAGTCAGACAAAACTCTCATACTTGGACTGTATATGATTTAGCCTGCCTGTGTACACTACTAAAACTTTCTGAACCCGAGCCTCCTGTGTTATTGACTGTCACTTAGAAAAGCCTACTGATAACTACAGTCTGGTTTTAACAACTTATTTGACATTGTGATCCTTGTAATCCGAATTCCCTTGGTAAGCTACAGGTCAGAGTGCATGGCTGGTTAGACATCTACGCAGGAGAATTTGCCTAAATGGTTCTTCTTGAATGAAAAGACCTCCGACTGAATTGTTGTGTGTAAAGAGGCTGTTTACTGTCTGATCTGTGGCTGAAAAGCGGAAAACTGGATCCCAAGAAGAAATCGTGCAGCCTTAAACAGGAGGCTCAGGTAAGGAGTGTTTGCCTCTTTGTCTCTATTGTAGATCAGGGACCAGACTACATTGTGTTTCTGTTAACAGTTGTGATAGCTGGTCGAAGACCTACCCACATACTGTTAAATCTGAACATAGGTCAGGGGAACACACAGCAGAGTAAATAGTCATTGTAGACACTACAGTGGATACAGGGAAGGAGACAGCACGTGGTATGAGAGAAGGGTACGAGCAGTCGTGTAGAGGATATGGGAGACTATTGAAGAAACAGATCATGTGATCCGTGTTTGAGGGGGTTGGAAC
>NC_056751.1:674141265-674178697 GCF_019279795.1 Protopterus annectens | reverse complement strand
AAAAAAACTTCATACTCACTAGCTACAGGCTGCTGCCCCAGAGGTATAACTGAGGGCCTACATATTTGTGTGAGAGATGTAATGTCAGTAGCCACACTTGTGGCATGGGTACAGGGTGGGAGCAGCATTTCAGTACATCAACAGTACAAACCCACAATACTAGAGATTATACACATCTGTTCATTACTACACTGCAGCAACAGACTATGTTATCTGACATACGCATGAAGATACTTTACAGATGAAGCTGGATAAGCAACAGTAGTCTACTAATGTGCCCTGGGGCCTTACATGCATGCTCCTCATCCATTGTGTGGGTAGCATACACCTCCACAATGCCATCGTCAGGTTCCTGGCTTGGCTGATGGGCAGGCGAGGAGCTCCTCAGCATGTGTTAGTGGGGACTGGATGGCATGATCCCCACCTGTGGCTAGCTGATAGGCATGGCAGATGAGATCATTGCAATGATGTTGCACCTGCTCATAACTGCAGTTATGCAGGTCAACATTGTTTACCCTGTGTATGAGCTCATTCCACAGGGCAGTCTCCTGTGGATCATGGACCGTGCACACAAAGAGGGTTCTGTGGTGATGCACAAGGTAGTTGATTATTATTTCATTGTCCTGTGGAGTATAAACAGGGAGATGCTCCCGTGACATGGTACCTGGAAGACATAAACAGGAAAAAAAGGTCTGAGGACATACTGCAAGGTTATAATAGTTGTTAATTGACATCTCTCTCTCCCCCAACCCACCATATCTGCAACAATAATTTGAACACATGAATAAATGGGTATGTTTACACCAAACCTACTGTTGGGACATATATCATATTGTGCAACAAATATTGAAATGTGTTTCTGTTCATGTTTCATGTTGAAACACTATCATTGGTGGCCTGTTGCTAACAATGTAACTTGCATGCCATTGTAATGGCCACTGTGATGCCATGTATTCATGTGTTCTGTATGCTATGCAACTGTTCCAAATCTGGTGTTTTGGGTTAATGGGCATATCTATGCATGCTGGTATAACTAATCCTGGATTGTGTTGACTATTACAACCTACATATGTTCTAAAACTGCAACACAATACCATGTTTGGGAAGGTTGGTCCCAGCAGAACCACCTCTCCCACCTCATCTGGCTGTGACACCAGGCCACAGCACGTCTGGGACCCACTCCATGACCTCCTCATCCCCTGGCCCTGCACTACCTTCAGGTGGAACCACCTCAAGGGATGGTGCTCACCCCCCCCCCCCGGGAGCACGCACAGACAGGATCCTGTCACCTGAAGTCAGGTCCAGGGTCTGGTGCATAGGGAGCTCCACAGAGAATTGGGGAATCTGGTACACCAGCTTGAGGGCCTCATAGCACAATTAGAAGGAAAGCCTGCCCCTCCTGCTCAGCCCCCAGCACAGCCACCTTCAGGGCCGTGAAGGTGCAGTGGTGACTGCCCATGGGTGGGGACCTCACTCCAACTGAATCCATTACAGGTGCCTTAATCTCTCTATATCTAACAGCCCTTGTTCTGGCCAGCAAATAAATTATCAGCCCTTGCAAGTGTCTAACCCAGGACCCTGCACACCATAGCCACAGCAATTTACCACTAAGCCATCTGAGCTGCAGATATGTGTGATGTTTTCTCAAACATATCATGCAGCACAGACATTCAACAGTAGGGAAAATGTATATATATATATATATATATATATATATATATATATATATATATATATATATATATATATACACATACATGTATATGTATATATATATATATATATATATATATATATATATATATGTGTGTGTGTGTGTCTGTATATATGTAGACATACATGTCTATATACATATGTAAATATATATATATATATATATATATATATGTATATATATATATATATATATATATATATATATATATATATATATGGAGTGCATTCAGACATTGGATCCACACTCTGAACCTCCTTCCTCCACAGCTGCACTGTTCTGCCATGCTACGAAACAGAGCATCACATGTGGACACAGCCTAACATTGTGGGGATATATAGGGACAAATAGTAGATATGCCTATTAGAAATCTATGAAGTTTGTGCATGATACATTTCACATTACCATGACTGTTCTGAAGGTGGTGGAATCTGAAACTCATGTGTCTATCATGACTTCATTACTTCCACCTTCAGCTATTTGCCAGACTAATATACATGTTGGAGGAACAGAACAAACACTATGATGGCTTAAATCTTGACATTCTGTGCAAATCTGCACAGTTGACAGGTATGGCCCACTGCCCACAGGGCCAGATGCTATGTCCATAGCAGTTGTTCAGCAGGATATCATTACAGCAAGTCCTGATGGCCCATATAAATCTTTCAACATCATCTATCCCATTATTACAGACCAAGTACTACATTCAATTACATGCTGACATGTTTCACATACCTGTTTTATTATTGTGCTGTCTTCTGTGAACCACGTAGATGTCTTCCTTGTTTTTTTTGTAGTATTTTTTATTTTTTAGTATTATTTTTCTCTCTCTGTGTCTCTCTCCCTCTCTCCACTACAGGGATTGAGCTGGTTTGAATAGGTTGCAGCATGGCTTTTGTAGGTGATGCTCATGATCAGGTGATGGCCTCTGCAGCAATTGGTGTTCCCCACTTGCTAACTGCATGCAGCCAGCTGTGTAGTACTTCCAATAGCCAGTGTCATAGCAACCCACTACTACAAATGACTACATCATTTAGGCGTTGTCCCTTTACCTTTCCTGTATGGAAGACATCCTTCCTGTGTATGAGCAGCAGTGTTACAGACAGCAGGTAGCAATACATCTTACAATAGGACTTGTGGACACAGGCCAACTACATGTTTGTATAAGGTTCCAGACCTAGAGACAGTGTGTGAGTATTGCTGTTATATGCAGTGAATACTGCTGGTTATACAGGGTTTGTGTGTACATGCTAGTTTTGCATGGAATGCAGTCTGTCTGCATAGCTTTCAACTGTGGGTCTATTCACATGATGGACAGAGGATTGGCTGTTAAGTTTTGTCTGTTCACCACACAGGTCTTGTCTCTGAGATATCAGTGGCATTCTCTCCGTTGATTGCTAACATCCATTTGTGTTTATGACTTTATATTCCTGCGTAAGGGTATGTTGCAACGAATCCTGTAACACCAGCAACTTTCACAGTGTATAACAGCAATATTTCAAATATGTCCCTGTGTTTCAGCCTCTGTCCTCCACCTATATACCAGGCTTTGTCCAGATGTCATGCAGTAAGAGGTTTTTAGGTAATGGCCTATCATTATTTAGTGCTGGCATTCCTGCTATCATTCCAGTGATGCTGTGGACTCCCACACAAATTGAGGGGTAGGATCCATATATATGAGGGGTACAGCTGGACAAAATGTGTGTGACCTTGTACAGTCTGGAGGTCAGTGTATGGAGAACACTTTTATACCCTTGTAAGACATTTTATGGGGGAGGGATATTAAATGTTTTTAACCTAGGCTGTTACAACATGTGAGGGGATATCAGTAGTAAGAAACATTAAGGTATATGGCTGTACATTTTCATACGTTTCACCAAGGGAACAGTGGTGGGCTAGAGCTTACTGTCTTACACACAGTTTGTCAGTGTGATAGTGACATTTTACGTTAAGCATTGTTATGTAGTTGATACATTTACATTGTGACAACTAATACTTTTCCCCCTAGGGGTTGAGTACAGAGTGTAACTGGAGGCTGCTGAACTGTATCTGTAAATAAGTGCTGATTGGTTCTTATCTTCAAGGCAAGTGTTGTTTTTTTTTTTTTTGCACTGTTGTACTACTTGAAGGCCATAGCCTGGACAGCAAAGAATGTTATGTTTTGCAGATTACTGTATATTATGTTTTGTTTGAGAGTTGCATTGATCAGTAATGTTTTTCAAACACCTAACTGCTATAAGAAATGGCATAAACAACTGAAATAGTACACAAATAAACATTTCTATGTATGCAAACTGTGTGGTGTCATGTCCTTTGCATTGTGTGTGGGTATATGTTTCATGAAATAATTCTCATTTGTAGAAAAGAATCAAACACTGGCCATTTTAAAAGGAGGCAACTGTAGGAATAATGGCTGTTTGATATGTTGTGCACCCTCTATATATACTCTTTTTACATATATCTAGAAGTAGTTATATATTTATATGTGTATGTATATATATATATATATATATATATATATATATATATACATATATATGTGTGTGTGTGTGTGTGTGTGTGTGTGTGTGTGTGTGTGTGTGTGTGTGTGTGTGTGTGTGTATGTGTGTGTGGGAATACATGCATATGACCGAGTGACCAATAGTCAAAACCCAGTTTCCCCGAACCTATATGTCGAAGCTCCAGGTGTCGAACGGTTGGAATGTCGTAAGAAATTCTGAATTTGACATTTCTGACAATTCTACCACCTAAACAAGCACTACCATGGGTCAAAAAGGGAGGATGTTTTGTGGTTCGACATAATTGTGTTTGCAATTATGCATAGTCGCAGTAACGCCGTTGAACATTTTCCGGTCGGCCATCCATCGGACAACCAAATGCATGTATTCCGTGTGTGTGTATATGTATCATTGGAATGTTTACTGCTTCCACATTGTACATTCCCTATAGTAGACTGACTGTTCTGCATGATATGTTAGAGAAATCATCCTGACATCTTACAGCTGAGATGGCTTACTGTTAACTTGTTGTGGCTATGATGTGTAGGGTCCTGGATTCAAGACTTGTAAGTGCTGGTTATTATGTTGCAAGGCAGATCAGTTCAGCTGTGGAGGAAGGGATAATGGCAATAATTACAAGAGATCCCTATTTTGGGCCTCTTCACCCCCATTAACAGTGCCTTTGGTCAGATGTTTTGCAGTGAGAGGTTCAGAGTGTGTATCCAATGTGCAAATGCAATATATATATATATATATATATATATATATATATATATATATATATATATATATATATATACATACATAAATACATACATACATCTACATATATAAATACATTTTCCCTGCTGTTGAATGATTGTGCTACATGATGTTTGAGAAAACTTCACATTTATGTACAGCTCAAATGGCTTAGTGGTAAATCACCGTGGCTTTGGTGTGTAGGGTTCTGGGTTTGAGACTTGCAAGGGCTGATTATTTTGTTGCTGGGCAGAACAAGGGTTGTTGGATACAGAGTGATTAAGGCACTTTTAAGCAGTTGCAATCAGGTTTGCACGGGTTTGCACGACAGTAAGCAATGCTAACTTCGAGTTAAATATGCTAACAGACAGTATGACAGTTCTTAATCTGTGTAGCCATTGCTTGCCACCACGCAAACAGGCTTAAATCTGCTTACCACTGCTTAAAAGTGCTTACTCCCACTTACCCCCGCACTAATTTTTTTAAAAGAAAAGAAAAAAGGGGTGAAAAGAAAGTGGTAAAAAATGGGGCATCCAGAGGGAAAAACAATAGGGAAAGTAGTTAGTGATGTGCGGGATGAGTCTAGGGATGGTCCATAGCTGTCCATTTCTTCTACAGCAACAGCTGTGCATATGTACTGAATTTGGAGGTAGATTGGACATTTAAACCCCTGATAGAGGGGTGAGGACAACAATAATGTGTTGTGAACCCACTTAGACCAGATTACATGTGTCCAGTGGACACGTGTGCAAAATGGACAGCTATGTGTGGGGTGAAATTTTTTGGGGGGAACAGATTGCCCTTTTGTTTTTTTTAAGGTGAGAGTGGGATGTTGGGGAAAGATAGCAGATATATTTGGGGACTTTGGTTGGGTAAGAAGACAGACAAGGCAGACAAGACAGCATACAGGGCAGTATATTACACATGTGGGGGTAAACACCTTGGATGGGGAGGGGTGTCTGGAAATTGGAAGCCTATGAGCCCTCAAATGGAAACAGTGGGACTAAGGTCCCCACCCATGGGCAGTCACCACTGCACCTTCAGGCGTTGAAGGTGGCTGTGCTGGGGGCTGAGCAGGAGAGGCAGGCTAACCCTCTAAATGCACCTTATGGCCCTCAAGCTGGTGTAGTAGATCTCCAGACTCCCTTCAGAGCTCACTATGCACCAATCCTCGGACCTGACTTCAGGTGACAGGATCCTGTCCGCGCCCGCTCCCATGGGTGATAAGCCCCATCCCCTGAGGTGATTCCACCCAAAGGTGGTGCAGGACCAGCAGACAAGGAGGTCCCGGGGTGGGTTCCAGGTGTGCTGGGGCACAGTGCCATGGCCAGATGACACGGGGAGAGGTGGGACTGTTGGGACTGGCCTTCCCATACGTGCTATGGTGCTGCAGTTTTAAAACATATGTGGGTTAGTAATAGTCAGCACAATCCAGGATTAGTTATAACAGCATGCATAGATATTCTCATTAACCCAAAACACCAGATTTGGAACATTTGCATAGCAAACTGAACACATGCATATATGGAACCACAGTGGCCATTACAATGGCATGCAGGTTACATTGATAGCAACAGGCCACCAATGATAGTATTTCAACATGGAACATTAATAGAAACACATTTCAATATTTATTGAACAATAGGACATATGTCCCAACAGTAGGTTTGGTGTAAACATACCCATTGATTTGTGTATTTAGATTATTGCTGCAGATATGGTTGGGGGGGGGGGAGATTTCAATTAACAACTTATATATCCTGGAGTACTCACAACTTTAATGATCATTGCTCTAATCATTAAGGTGCAGGTATTATTACAATACCATATGGCCTTGGTTTGGGCAGTGGTATGTTTGCACACAGTGTATACTTCAACTGTCTTGTAGCTAAATTCTTGCATCTCTTACCTGGTAGACCTGTGGAGGGAATGTTTGTTAACACTACCTGACTGTTTCTACACATATTCCCAGATTCAAAGTTAATATTATGCACATACCTCTCAATCTCTTAATGCACACACTCTGGACAAACCTTGACAACATGGGGGTACAAATAGGGACATGTTTTGACTATTGCTGTCATAAACTTAGAGAGTTGCTAGAGTGACAGGATTTGTTTTAATACACATTTTCAGAAGGTTTTGAGGTCTGAAAATCAAATGTATGTCATTATTTCATGAGTACAGTCCTGAGATCATCCCACTGATTTGCCAGGGGGACAGAGGAACAGGCAGAAAATAGCCAGTTATCTGGACATTCTGAAAAATCTGTACAGTTGAGAGGTATGATTATGCATACAGCTTACTACCACTCCCAGGATTTGAACCATGGCTGTGTCTGCTAAAAAATACAACAATTTAATTCACAGTAGAGTGTGCTATTTGGATACTGCTGTCTATCTCTTCAGTGTTTTTTGTCTAAGTCTTTCTTGGTTGTGCAGTCTGACCTTGTAATTACAACAGTCTTATACAGATATTCCTACACATATTTTTATGTAGCACAGTGTGAGAAACAGTGGTTTATACAACAGTACTATTCTGATATCAGATGTTACTGAATGCTACATGTCAGGTCATACTATATCAGAGTAAACACTACCAGTCCAGGATTTAAATCTTTATTGGCAGGCACAGTTTTCTTACCTAACAGACCTGTGGAGGGAATGTTTGTTAACACTACCTGACTGTTTCTACACATATTCCCAGATTCCAGTTAATATTATGCACATACCTCTCAATCTCTTAATGCACACACTCTGGACAAAGCTTGACAACATGGGGGTACAAATAGGGACATGTTTTGAATATTGCTGTCATAAACTTGTAGAGTTGCTAGAGTGGCAGGATTTGTTTTAATATACATTTTCAGAAGGTGTTGAGGTCTGAAAATCAAATGTATGTCATTATTTCATGACTACTATTCTGAGATCATCCTACTGATTTGCCAGGGGGACAAAGGAAAAGGCAGAAAATATGGGCTAATTATCTGGACTTTCTGAAATATCTGCACAGTTGAGAGGTATGATTATGCATGCAGCTTACTACCACTCCCAGGATTCAGACCATAGCCGTGTCTGCTAAAAATACAGCAATTTAAGTTGCAGTAGAGCGTGTTATTTGGATATTGCTGTCTATCTCTTCAGTGTTTTCTGTCTAAGTTTCTCTTGGTTGTACAATCAGATCTTATACTTACAATATTCTTATACAGACATTCCTAGACATTTTTTTATGTAGCACAGTGTGGGTAACAGTGGTTAATACAACATTACTATTCAGAGAATGCAACAATAAATGCCATACATTACCAGAGTAAACACAACCGGTCCAGGATTTAGAGCTTTATTGTCAGGCAGTTACAGTTTTATTTAAATATGACCTATATGGGACTATTACTGGAATATTGCCTGATTTATTCAGTACAACCCATACAACAGTTTTTTATACTGCCAGATGACTTTCTACTACTTTATATTTATTTGGTATGACTACTACAAGCAGGATTGTTACTCACCAGCATCGCAATGCAGCCTTTGCAGCCTACTTGCATGACCTTCCTGATTCACAGCCCACTCAGCTGCAGCTGTAAAGGAAATAGTGGCATATTTAGACATATCTATCCATCACATACACATGCTGACCTTTAGTAAACAGTAATGGTATGACTACTTACACACTGCTGGGACATCACCCCTCTGCCTTTCTTCACCCCACTCATCCAAGAGCTCCCTCTTTCTCCGCCTCAAGTCAGCATAGTGGTGCATGACCTGCTCACCAGTCCGAGGGATACCAGTGGCACTGGTGAGATCACAGGCGAGATGGTCCCAGGCTTCCACTTTATATTGGGAGCCCTAGTACTGGCCCTGCAGCAGTCTCTCGTCATGTTTTTTTACCAGGAGTCCTACCATGACCTTGGACTCCTGTATGCCCCAGCACTGTGCCCGTAAGTGCAATCCCACTCCAACTCCTGCCATCCTACCTACAGTGGGAAGCTGCAACAAGTTATGAGCTGTATTCCTGCCTGTGGGGTTTAAATATGGATGATTTCCTGCCCTTTGCTGTGATTGGACAGTTTTGAATATGCTGCGCTAAGCTAAGCTATGGGCAAACTTGCTTAGCTAAGGTTGGCATTGCTTAAAGGGACAGGTTTAGCACTGCTTACTGATGGGCAAATTCACTTAGCTGGGCTACTCATTGCTTAGCAGTCATATTTACACAGTGCTTCCACCTGGTAAGCAGAGCTGTGCAATGCTTAGCATTGCTTATTTTTCATTTTATAGACTATCTGCTGTATGGCACTGATTCATCATTCATTACATACTATAAATTTGTTTACCATCCCTGACATCCCCCAATGTGCTTTCATTACATTTATTTGTGTGTGACTATACTGTATGGGGCACTTGTGTTTATATGGGGATTTCACAAATTTATTAAACTGATATCTCACATCTGGACCTAATGCAGTACTCTGGTTAACACATATATGTTATTTAATAGGTAATACTAAAATAAATGTTTATGAACTGCTTTCACATGTAAAATGTGAATTGGCTAAGTTGGGATCGAACAGGGAATGGCTGCTCACTAAGCATATACTCTAACTACTACACTATTGTAATACTGCTTATGTTGGATGTCTCTTGCTATTTAACTTCTTGTGCTGTTTAAGCTGGACTAAGTGTAGCTAAGCAATGGGCACACCCATGCAGCTACGCTTAAACATTATCACATTTATAAAAAAAAAAAAGTTTTGTTGTGTTATTTTATCTATACCCTTCAGAATATCCTTGCTAATGCTGAACCTGTTATTTTATCAATGTTCTGCTTTGTGGGACAATTGCCCCTTTTGGCTTTGTCCACATTCCTTACTCTGACAGGTTGGGAGGTGTGTGCTATTTGCTTATGCTACCTGTGTTATCCTAATAACTTCTGGCTTGGTAGCATACCTCTCAACCTCTTAGAGCAAAATATCTGGACAAAGCCTAAAATGATGGGGGGACAAATAGGGACATATTTTAAAAATTGCTCTTGCAAACTTAAAAAGTTGATAGAATAATAGGTTTTACATTAGCATGAATTTTCCAAAGGATGTGTGGAGTGTTAAACTCAAATTTTTTTTCATTATTTAATGACTTCAATCCTCAGCTACATGCCAGAAAGGTACACATTTTAGAGGGAACACACCAAAAATATGAGGCAAAAATCTGGTCATTCTGCAAAAATCTGTACAGTTGAGAGGTATGCTTGGTAGGGACGATTGTCCCTTATGCCTTTGACCACAGATTTTTGTTTTCCTGATGAACTGGGAGCGTTACAAGTATTCCCGCTGATTTTTAATTGCCGAAAGGCAATTCTGCAGTGCAGGGGGCGTGTTTATTGTGAGAACTCTGCTCTCAAACACACCCCCTGCGCTCGTACATGGAACTGTGTCCATTTTAGAGCATAGCAGTGCGCCTTCATAAATATGCATGGCGCTCTGTCGTGCTGAACAGGAACTGTCCCTGCCATGCAGGAATAACTTATTCCTGCATGGCTGCTTGCTGAATCCTGGGGAATAGTATAATGAGAGAAATGAAAGATGTAATAGCTACAATTCAGAAAAGGCAAGAAAAAAATAATGGACATGATAGCAGAGTATATAAAATAAATGTTTAAAAAAGATAGAGAGAAAGAAGCAGTGAAAGGTAAAAAAAAAGTTTTCAGAACAAGATAATAAGGAATTAGAAAAATAAATACTCCTAGCAGAAACTGACAGAATATTAGCAACAGTCAGAATAGAATCAGCAGGAGTACCTGATGGGATAGAGTATCAGATGTATAGAGAGATGTCAATATGCCAAAAATATTTTTGGAAGTGTTGAATGAATGGTAGAAAGAATGATTTAAGTATAAAGAATTATGTAGTGGTATCCTAAAGTTTATGGAAACATTGGATAAAAAGGAATTGCAGAACTGGAGACCAGTGGGGTTAAATACAGATGATTAAGTTTTTGTTATTAAAATCATACAGAAAATAATGGAAGTTAAGATTCATAATATAACAGAGAAAATTATATACAGTGTTAAAGAGAAAGGAAGTTATTAGCAATTAATGATAGAGAATGGGTAGATGACTGTATATATAGGAAAGAACAAATGAAAATAATGACTGAAGATTTAAGTAAGGCTTTTGATTCTATTCAACATGAAATATTGTGGGAGATATTTCAGTTGTGCAATATTAGTAGAAATATAAGAAATGTATGCATTAAATGTCCTCCCCGTGGTTGAGTGGTGTTCAAAAGACATGCATGAATGGGCATGCCTTCGTTGAAGGTTGGGCGTCGGGCTGGCACCTCGGCACCGTAAAAATCTACTGCCAATCATTAGTGGACCGGAGTTCCACTGTGGCGACCCCCTAACCGGGAAAAGTCGAAAGAAAAACAACAACAACTCTTATAAATATAGAATAAAGGTTTTGGTAAATGGCTAAGTCAGTAAATAAGTATTAAGAGGGTACAAGATAATGTGGTATTGAATTGTATAAATCAAAACATGAAGAAAGAAGAATATGTCACTAAAGAAAATATTAGTATAACTATTTTGTCAGTTCACATAGATAATATCATATTTGTTACAAAAATGTGAAACGAATAATAGTGATATTGAACTATTTAAATGAATGTTTAAATGCCATAGGTCTGCATTTTAAGAGAGAAAAGAGTAAGGTGTGGGGCATATTGGGAAGACAGGAAACACTGAATTTAATACGGAAAAAATAGTTTTGGGAATGCACTTTGCAAAACAGAAAGGAAGAGACTCACAATGGAAGAAGATAATAGAGAAAATGAGGAATATGTGTACATCTTGGAAAACATTTACATTATCATTTAAGAAAAAGATTTATTTAATAAATGCAATATAAAGGATATATTTAGCCAGTGTATTTAATTTATAAGTAGAATATAAAAAAGAGATTTGTAACATTGTATTCTCAATTATATAGGGGTTTGGGTTAAACCCAATTAAGAGAGACTTTACATGTTGAAAAAGAGGAGGAAGGTTTAGGATGAATCAATCCAGTGGTGTCTGTGACTTTATTAAATCTGTATAAAGTCATTAAGAAGTTAAAAGATAATGATGAATTACAAACTGAAATATTAAAATGAAAATATGAGAAAGAATGGAAGACAGTTCTAAATTTTAAAAGAGCAAAATGCAGTATAAATACCAAGATGAAACTTTATCAAGAAAAGATATCATTATGGAAAATATAGATGAAAATGAAAAAAATATATGGTATAAAAATGTTATGTGTAGATATTATTATGTATATCCATGGAGAGATTTACATAATGAGAAAATTAAAACCATAAAAGCAAAATCAGAAACTGTTAAAAATATGGTAGAATGTCAAGATTTTTTATGGAGATTGACTATAAGTAAATTACCAGTAAATGTATAAAAAATGAGAGGAAAAACATGTCCAACCCAGAATTAATGTTTCCATCTAAAGAAAACCTTATCCCCACGAGCCACACACTCTAGGGATCTCAACCTCACCACAATAATAAATAGGACGTGCTGGAGGGATAGATTCCTGTCCCAGAGACTCTCCATGCTTTGGAACAAGATCCCAATCTTCATTAGGCAGAGCGCTTTGCTAACACTCTTCAAAAGAAATTTTGACGAGTGGATGGGAAACAGAAAGTTTATCTCGGGGATCAATTCAGTGGCCCTGCTGGACAGAGGCACAGGGAACTAATCTAAGGGGGTGGTGAAAGCCAACACCTTCTGGCTAGGCTTATAAATACCTTCGGGCAGATAGCCTAGTACCTACCTATGAACCTATAATTATTGTAAAGAATGTGAAAGAGCAGAACATGTATTTTGAAATGTAAAAGAGTAGTGCAATTATGGAAAAATTAAGTGACTTGAGGTATTTTGATATAAACTGTGTGGATGATGTTAACATGGACATGACTGAATACATTTCTTATGGAAATAGAAGTAAGGGATATGTATGCCAGACTGCTGAGGAAACGCTTGTTGTAAAACAGATTATTTGGAATCAAAGAGGAAAGAAAATAATGTTTAATGGAAAACGGGACTTGGCAGCAGTGCTAGAAAAAATAAGATTCTGGCTTTGGAAAATGGAGTCGGGGTCAAAAACTTAAATAAATATTGGATTTCTGTATAAAAGAAAGATGAATAATATGATGTATATTATATTGTAAATGGTGTAAATATTGTGAATATTATATAAATTCTGTAAATATGCTTAAAATGTAGGACCCCTACTCTTTTCGATAGGTGCTGTGGGATCTTTTACATCTGTCTGAGCTACCACCAACTCAAGCAGAGTGGGGCTACATTTAATGTCTCATCCAAAGGATGGCAAACTCAGCAGTGCAGCACCTCCCTTATGCTACACTGTAGTGTTAGTTATTGCTCTATATGGTATGGGAATAGAACCCACAGCCTTCTGCAAAAAAGGCAAATGTGCTACCTGGTGCGCCACTGACACTGCAACAGTCAATAGTGAAGAAAGAGGGGGAGGGACTTTGGAAATCAGAAAGTTATAAGGGGTGGAGGACAGAAACACAGCTTATAAAATGGGTCTATATTACATTATCAAAGTTTCAAAACTTCAAATCTGATATAGTCGACACCATATAATCGAAGTTTTGAAACTTCAAAAATGTAATAAAACACAACAACCTACAAAAATGAACCATTTAAACACTCTAAGCAGGAGGCAAGCCCCCCTGCACCTCCCAAACCCCCCGCTACTTAAATATACCAACTCCGAGATCACACTACAGTGCAGAAAAGGGAAATCTTCCCTTTTTGAGCTGTACAGAAATCTCTGAAGTTTCTAAACATTGATCATATGGTGTCGACCATATCAGATTCAAAGTTTTGAAACTTTGATCTTCTGATATAGACCCTTATAAAACAACAGCATAAGGATGGATGGTTAGAACATTTTCAATGAACAAGCAGTTTAGCTACAGAGGCTAGCAATCAAATAAAGGCAATATTGGAGCTCTTACAAAAACTTTAGTTTAATGTGTTAGTGGGGGATGGGGCAGACACAGACTACAAGCAGGTAAATTATAAGTAGAATATAAAAGCATTGACACCCAAACTGGAGCAGAGACAATTCTCTCACAACTGGACTTCTGTTACAGTTTAAGGTACTAGACTATGAAGAAATTTACCAGTAACACTGTTTATGGAAACAAACGCAGTAATGCATGATTAAGGCACAAATATGGCACACTTATGAATTAAAGTACAAGACTTTGACCCAGCAGGGTTTAAAATACAAGCAGATAGCTTTTACAAATAATTCTATTTGTGAAAAGGAAGCACGATCTTCCCACAACTGCTAATTAAAATGTAAAACTAAGGTCCCAGAACAAACAAAAAAAAAATGTAATCAGATGGGACACAGCAGAAAAGTACAAAGTAGTATCACCACACAGATCACTATAAGTGCACTTAAATATTTAAGCAGAATTGAAATAATTAAAATAATTTAATTTTCTTTCCTTTTTTTTTGAAAAGCTAGTTAGTCACAGTTCCACACCCCTGCAAGTCTTGGATAAAAGACATTGGGTGAGGGTAGCTCTTTGGAGGAAACTGGAGCTAAACAGAGAGCTATCAAATAAAATATAGGTGATATTGGAGCTCTTTCAGACATTTTATATGGGGGATAAGGCAGACACATAATGCATCTTTAAGGCAGTAAATGATAAGCAGAATATAAAAGTAGTCAAGCACAAACTGGAGCAAAGATAAGTCTTTCACTATTGAACTTCTACTACAGTTTGAGGCACCAGACTATGCAGACATTTACCAGTAACACTGTTTATGAAAATAATGCAGTAGCACATTATTAAGGTACAAATCTGATATTAGTACACAGTTCTGCTACAGTTGTGAATAAAAATACAAGACTGGCCCAGTAGGGTTAAAAATACAAACAGATAGCTTTTGCAAATAATTCTACTTGTGGAAATGAAGTACAATCTTCCCATAACTGCTAATTAAAATACAAGACTAAGGCCCCTCAGCAAACTAAAAAAATGCAAACAGATGGAACAGACCAAAAATGTACAAAGTAGCATCACCACACAGGTCACTATAAGTGCAATGTAAATATCTAAGCAGAATTAAAATAATTAAAATAATTTCATTCTATTTTCTTCTTTTAAGCACTATTTAGTCACTGTACCACATCCCCATTCAAATCTTGGATTAAAGACCAGCTTTAGATAAAAAAACAAGTGTTTGTACTGACTGAGATATAGCGGTGACTGTTCTGTGGTACAGGATAATCTGCTGCAGTTTCTTCAAAGTTAGCATTTTTGCCTGGAGCCAAAAGCTTTTTAAAAGCTGTTTTTAATTGATTTGGTTAGATTCTTATATCAGCTGTAAAGTGCTGAACTGTACCTTGCAAAGTGCTGCACAAACCTATACTTGATAGATGCAGGCACTTTGTAGTTTTACTCCTAACAAGCCTAGTCAGAGTCACACCCATTAGTAGCCTGTGCTAAAATTTCTGCCTCTTTACGTAGTAGGACCAGGCACAGTTACTGTAAGCTGTTTGCACCTACAATAGTTGTTCATAATATATTATGTACTGATAAGAATTTATCAAGAATAAGCAGCATTTTATAGCAAACATCATACAAATAAACCTTATATCCCTAATTTTCTATACTCTTTGTCTAAAATGGACACTTGGCTACCTTGTCTTCCTTAGCTGCCAGCTATATGGTATATTAAGGCAGCATAGCAACTGTCTGATACTCACAGACAATTAATACTACTTACCCCATCATAAACTACTTGCAAAAGATGCAAATATTTAACTAAAATGGAGGCATCACTTAAAAAAATATGTTTTTTGAGCAATACACACTTCCATAGCACACCACACAAATACATGGAATATTATCATATCTGTGGCTATAAAAAAATCATCGACTAAACCTTCAAAAATTAGCAAGACAAATTTTAAGAAGCAATTAAATATCCTAACGCATACTACCATATGCATAACTGAAAGTCACCAGAAAAAAAAATCATCCCAAACCAATCATGCTTAAACATTCCAGTAAAAAACTGGATTGGTGTTTGGTGATGGCAGATTCTATTCTCAAAAGACCTGACAAAAATAATGTGACATTAAGTTGTCTTTCAGATACCAAAATCTCCGAAGTCTCAAGGGCCCTCAAGATCCTCATGACAAACATGATTATGTGGGTAGAAATGACCTGCCATGCAAAACCTTACAAGTACATAGACAGCCATTATTCTTAAACTCTGCATACATGTCACAAATGCAGGAAAGACACTGGTACTGAACAAAATCCTACCATCATCATGGATGATGGCAAGATGCATGAAAAGATGATTGATTTCAACAACGGGACAAATAATTAGTGTCACTTGAGGGGGATGCAGTATGTGCCAGCATATGATGAACTGCTGCACTGTCCCACTTACGTTGCTAAGTACAGCTTACATCTCTCATTACAGGGCTTCTACATACTGACTAAATCCTTCTGTGTCCATAGTGCATTTTTAGTCAGGGACCACCTTTGAGCAAATGTTCAAAAGAGCAAATTGTATTTTTCTCCTGTTTTTAAATGCATGTCAGATCATGGTACAGTGCGGTCTGGGAATTTGCTGGTTCCCTTCTATTGGACAGTCTCAGAGTTGGTATACATAGTTGGCAGAGGGTATGTGGGTGATGCAAAATAGTGATTTTTTTGATTTTTCTTTTGTTTTGTTTTTTTTTTGCTTTTTTTTCCTGATCATTTTAGATTCAATCAAAAAATGTCTCTTTTTTGTATCCACTGTTTGCAGCATTTGCTGTTTGATGATAGAATCAATGAATCTGCCAACCTAAGAAATATAACAAATAAGACATCTGACAATATCAATGTGGTTCTGCTCAGTGTCAGGAGTAAATAAAATGCTTTTTTTTTTGAAGTTCTCCAGCATCTGAAGCACAATTGTTTGTTTTATTAATGAAACTTGAGTTAAAAACACAGAAAGAATACCCTCTTTACCGTGTTTTGCACATACTATGCCTTTAAACCTGTTAGGAACTGTGACAGAACATCCATGCTTCTTAAAGACCACATTAGCTTAAGGCAGATTCCCAGAGGCCTACAAACTGAGCTGATTGAGACTCAACTCTCTCTAAATAAAACCAGTTATCAGATCATAGCATGCTACAGGACCTCTTTGACGATCCCCTAAAACCATGTCTATTTCCTGAATACATCAGAAGAACTTCATATTCACACAAATTCCATCATTGTGTAAGACTTTTACTATCTGTCAATAAACTAGAAGACCTGTATCACAAATGTAGGCTATGCCTAAAAAATTATTTTCCATGAACAAAAATTCCCTGGATCAAATAGCCAAAGAGCCCACTTGAGGGCAAAATATTCTTGGCCTGATCCTAACAAGTATAGCATTTATCTGAACTATTGCTGTATCATACCCATTCCCAGTGAAGTCTTATCACAATTTGGTAAGCTTCTGATTCAAAATCCATAAACCAGCAGATGTAAATATCACAGTTTTCAAAGACGTCAGATGTATAAACACTTGCCTATACTGTGATGAAGTCTCAAAATGCAAATGTTCATAGATTCATAGGCTGTTAGGTTATTACTAGGCTAATGACCATAAAGAGCCTTTTTATGCCCATCCATCCTTCCCAAATGTATTGGACAGGTTATGATCCTGCTATTTTTATAGGAGATGTATCTTGGGCTAGCATTTACATTCTTCTTCTTTATAGGTGGTAGACCAGAGGTAAATTTGTAATTCCCCATCCAATGATCCAAGTTTCACTTGAATAAGTGAAGGGAGGAAGTCTGCTTCACATGGCTGTTGCTGAGAAGGGGTTGTCTCTGAGATACTTGCTTGCCCCTCCAACATATCCATATTTATGTTACAGATGAGGTTTAGCTCCCTAGATTGACTTTTTCTAATGCTATTTGATTTTCAGATGTGCAACAGGTCCTTAAGGATTTAACCATTTGAAATGTCAAGACCCACTAGAACAAGTCCCAATACATGGAGATTGAATGGCCAAAGAAAATAGACTGATATACCAAGTCAGAAATGGCCATATCCCATAATATTCCCTTTTCTCTTAGGTGTATCAATCTCAGAGTTTGCATAGTAACATTTGGGGTGTGTGGCTAATACAGATAATAAACCATGACTCAAATGCTATCACCTGGACACCTCAGTGGACCAAAATCTGGTATGAAAAACTTAAATCCCTTGAATATAACCCCAAATATCTTCCCTTTTTAAATTTAAATCAAAAAGACTTATTCACAAAGAACTTACACCCACTGATTAAACATATGATCCTAACTACTCAAAAGCTACTCAAATCAATACAACTATTTAATGCCCTTGCCTTCATACAACCACACCATCTAAATCCTAACCTACTAATAAATAATAAACCTATAAATTTAATGAACTGCCCTCTGATAAAAGATCTAACAATATGGGAAATTTACAAATGGAAAGAATCTAATATATTGCAACTAAGGTTGAAACTGAGTCTTCCTAAGAAATATGCTATCACTCTTAGCCAAATCCATTATCTTATAAATACCAGATTTCCATAAACTAATGTTGACCTGCATGACATTAAATCAGTTAAACTAATACTTGAAAATCTAGTGACTAAAGGGAAAACAATCTCTAGGACATATAAACTTGTAATGAACATAAAATACCAGAATTCTCTATTATTCTCAACCTATTGGCAAGGGAAAAGCCAATTGCTTACTGAAGAAAGCAAAAGACTGGCCATTGAAAATATGATCAAGTTTATTCCCTTTAAGTGGCTGTTATACACTTAAATTATGATTAATAACAATCCCCCAGATTCACTACTCTTCCATGCAGGGATAACTTAGTCCTGCATGGAAGCCCCCATGTAGGAGCAGGACAGAAGCGCACCATGCATAATAATGAAGGCGCGCTGCCCAAGCTCCTAGGGTTACAAGGAGTATGTACGAGTGCAGGGGGCATGTCTGAGAGCAGAGCTCTCAGAATAAACACACCCCTGAAATGTAGAACAGCAGAAGCTGTTAAGAAATGAGCGAGATCGCTCATAGGTGTCCTCATATCCCCACCAACAGTTTCCCATGTGTACAACAGCAACAGGACATATAAATTAAAAGAAGAAACCCTGTTATTTTTTAAAAAAAACAGATTAAAGATAACCATAGGTGCGCGGGTATGCCCATTGCTTAGCTACAGTTAATGCAGCTCAAATGGCTGAAGAGGATAACAAGGAAGATATATGCAAATGAAGTACTACAGCAATAGTGTAATGAGCAGAGCACTCGCCTTAGGAGCAAGCATTCCTGGTTCGAGTCTCACTGCAGCACATTCCATTTTCTATGTGGAATCTCTATATGAACATGTTTTTGCCATATAACCTACGAAATAACATTTAAATGTGAACTGGAGTACTGCATTAAATGCACATGTGAAGTGTCAGTATCATAATGAATAAGGCACTAGTAAGCATGTTTAAGCACAAATAAGCAGTAGTAAGCATATATAAGCACTAGTAAGCATGTTTAAGTGCATTTGCGTGGGGGTAAGCATTGCCTACACAGATTAAGCAAAGTAGAAGCTGAGTGTAAGAAACTGTAACCGAAAGTAAGTACTGCCGCGCTCCGAGCAAATCCATGCATACCCGCTTACAACTGCTTTAAAGTGCCTTAACCACTCTGTATCCAACGGCCCATGTTCTGCCCAGCAACAAAATAAACAGCCTCTGCAAGTCTTGAACCCAAGACCCTGTGCACTACAGTCACAGTAGTTAACCACTAAGCCATTATAGCAGTACATAAGATTGAGGTTTCAACAAACAAATCCTCACCATAGGAAAATCAAACTGAATATGTGTAAGAAATCTATGTAAAGTGTGCTGTTGTATAACGTGCTACGTAACATAAATATGTGAACTGGAGTACTGCAGGAAGGCCAGATGTGAGGTGTTGTAGTAATAAAGTGTGGAAGTTTTCAGAACCCCATACAGTGTATGTACACACGAATCACGGATACCAGACACATATATAACATGTACCAAATAATACAACAATGCCAAAAGGAAAATATAATGCAAATGAAATATTAAGCAACGCTAAGCATTGCACAGCTTAGCTTAGTTAGGGTAAGCAATGTGTAGGCCAGCTAACTCAATCTGACCACTGGTATGCTCCTTTAAGCAATGCCAACATTAGTTAAACAGGTGTGCCAATAGCTTAGCCTTTTCAAAACCATCCAATCATGGGAATGTGTGGGAAATACCCAAGCAGAGCTCCACGTGGTCCTGCAGAGGGGTCCTGGCTACAGAGAACTGAAAGAAGCGACCACTTTCCTGATTTAAGTACTTTTTTGCTTTTTTTATCTGCATTGTCCTCTCTGCCTTTCATTTAATAAGATACAACTGTTTTTGTGTTTTTCTGCTATATTCTAAAGTATCTGCACTTAAAAGTAGCATTTTGGTCGACTCTGGTCGAATATTACTGTTTTTTTGCTAATTTAATTGCTGAGGCTGCTCACTAAAGTGTGCTAGCCTGTGTTAATCGATTTTACTGTTTGCCTAACTGCATTTCTGTGTTCTTTTCTAAAAAACAAAAAACAAAAAAAAAATACTCCTTGTTTTCCCGCCTTTGCTCGACTAGTTAAGACCAGTATACAGGCTTTGCTGTATTCTGGGCTGTGTGTAGTTCCTGTGTTGGCCATTGCCTTACTTGGATAGAAGGAAGTTTCTGAGCTCACCAGTGGGAGTGGGGAGCCTTGAGCAGCCTATCTGTCCCTGGGGGAAGTGATCTCAGCACTTGAGCTGTAATTCATTGGTTGCCTTGGACCATTTCCAGCTCTTTTCAAGTTCCCTGTATAAAAATCCGCCTCAGGGCATTTTTTTTGGCTATATACCCAAGCAGAGCTCCACGTGGTCCTGCAGAGGGGTCCTGGCTACAGAGAACTGAAAGAAGCGACCACTTTCCTGATTTAAGTACTTTTTTGCTTTTTTTATCTGCATTGTCCTCTCTGGCTTTCATTTAATAAGATACAACTGTTTTTGTGTTTTTCTGCTATATTCTAAAGTATCTGCACTTAAAAGTAGCATTTTGGTCGACTCTGGTCGAATATTACTGTTTTTTTGCTAATTTAATTGCTGAGGCTGCTCACTAAAGTGTGCTAGCCTGTGTTAATCGATTTTACTGTTTGCCTAACTGCATTTCTGTGTTCTTTTCTAAAAAAACAAAAAACAAAAAAAAATACTCCTTGTTTTCCCGCCTTTGCTCGACTAGTTAAGACCAGTATACAGGCTTTGCTGTATTCTGGGCTGTGTGTAGTTCCTGTGTTGGCCATTGCCTTACTTGGATAGAAGGAAGTTTCTGAGCTCACCAGTGGGAGTGGGGAGCCTTGAGCAGCCTATCTGTCCCTGGGGAAGTGATCTCAGCACTTGAGCTGTAATTCATTGGTTGCCTTGGACCATTTCCAGCTCTTTTCAAGTTCCCTGTATAAAAATCCACCTCAGGGCATTTTTTTTGGCTATATACCCAAGCAGAGCTCCACGTGGTCCTGCAGAGGGGTCCTGGCTACAGAGAACTGAAAGAAGCGACCACTTTCCTGATTTAAGTACTTTTTTGCTTTTTTTATCTGCATTGTCCTCTCTGGCTTTCATTTAATAAGATACAACTGTTTTTGTGTTTTTCTGCTATATTCTAAAGTATCTGCACTTAAAAGTAGCATTTTGGTCGACTCTGGTCGAATATTACTGTTTTTTTGCTAATTTAATTGCTGAGGCTGCTCACTAAAGTGTGCTAGCCTGTGTTAATCGATTTTACTGTTTGCCTAACTGCATTTCTGTGTTCTTTTCTAAAAACACAACAAAAAAATACTCCTTGTTTTCCGCCTTTGCTCGACTAGTTAAGACCAGTATACAGGCTTTGCTGTATTCTGGGCTGTGTGTAGTTCCTGTGTTGGCCATTGCCTTACTTGGATAGAAGGAAGTTTCTGAGCTCACCAGTGGGAGTGGGGAGCCTTGAGCAGCCTATCTGTCCCTGGGGAAGTGATCTCAGCACTTGAGCTGTAATTCATTGGTTGCCTTGGACCATTTCCAGCTCTTTTCAAGTTCCCTGTATAAAAATCCGCCTCAGGGCATTTTTTGGCTATATACCCAAGCAGAGCTCCACGTGGTCCTGCAGAGGGGTCCTGGCTACAGAGAACTGAAAGAAGCGACCACTTTCCTGATTTAAGTACTTTTTGCTTTTTTATCTGCATTGTCCTCACTGGCTTTCATTTAATATGATACAACTGTTTTTGTGATTAACTGCTGTATTCTAAAGTATCTTCACTTAAAAGTAGCATTGTGGTCGACTCTGGTCGAATATTACTGTTTTTGCTAATTTAATTGCTGAGGCTGCTCACTAAAGTGTGCTAGCCTGTGTTAATCGATTTTACTGTTTGCCTAACTGCATTTCTGTGTTCTTTTCTAAAAACAAAACAAAAAAAAAATACTCCTTGTTTTCCTCCTTTGCTCGACTAGTTAAGACCAGTATACAGGCTTTGCTGTATTCTGGGCTGTGTGTAGTTCCTGTGTTGGCCATTGCCTTACTTGGATAGAAGGAAGTTTCTGAGCTCACCAGTGGGAGTGGGGAGCCTTGAGCAGCCTATCTGTCCCTGGGGCAAGTGATCTCAGCACTTGAGCTGTAATTCATTGGTTGCCTTGGACCATTTCCAGCTCTTTTCAAGTTCCCTGTATAAAAATCCGCCTCAGGGCGTTTTTTTTGGCTATATACCCAAGCAGAGCTCCACGTGGTCCTGCAGAGGGGTCCTGGCTACAGAGAACTGAAAGAAGCGACCACTTTCCTGATTTAAGTACTGTTTGCTTTTTTATCTGCATTGTCCTCTCTGGCTTTCATTTAATAAGATACAACTGTTTTTGTGTTTGTCTGCTATATTCTAAAGTATCTGCACTTAAAAGTAGCATTTTGGTCGACTCTGGTCGAATATTACTCTTTTTTTGCTAATTTAATTGCTGAGGCTGCTCACTAAAGTGTGCTAGCCTGTGTTAATCGATTTTACTGTTTGCCTAACTGCATTTCTGTGTTCTTTTCTAAAAAAACAAAAAACAAAAAAAAATACTCCTTGTTTTCCCGCCTTTGCTCGACTAGTTAAGACCAGTATACAGGCTTTGCTGTATTCTGGGCTGTGTGTAGTTCCTGTGTTGGCCATTGCCTTACTTGGATAGAAGGAAGTTTCTGAGCTCACCAGTGGGAGTGGGGAGCCTTGAGCAGCCTATCTGTCCCTGGGGGAAGTGATCTCAGCACTTGAGCTGTAATTCATTGGTTGCCTTGGACCATTTCCAGTTCTTTTCAAGTTCCCTGTATAAAAATCCACCTCAGGGCGTTTTTTTTGGCTATATACCCAAGCAGAGCTCCACGTGGTCCTGCAGAGGGGTCCTGGCTACAGAGAACTGAAAGAAGCGACCACTTTCCTGATTTAAGTACTTTTTTGCTTTTTTTATCTGCATTGTCCTCTCTGGCTTTCATTTAATAAGATACAACTGTTTTTGTGTTTTTCTGCTATATTCTAAAGTATCTGCACTTAAAAGTAGCATTTTGGTCGACTCTGGTCGAATATTACTGTTTTTTTGCTAATTTAATTGCTGAGGCTGCTCACTAAAGTGTGCTAGCCTGTGTTAATCAATTTTACTGTTTGCCTAACTGCATTTCTGTGTTCTTTTCTAAAAAAACAAAAAACAAAAAAAATACTCCTTGTTTTCCCGCCTTTGCTCGACTAGTTAAGACCAGTATACAGGCTTTGCTGTATTCTGGGCTGTGTGTAGTTCCTGTGTTGGCCATTGCCTTACTTGGATAGAAGGAAGTTTCTGAGCTCACCAGTGGGAGTGGGGAGCCTTGAGCAGCCTATCTGTCCCTGGGGGAAGTGATCTCAGCACTTGAGCTGTAATTCATTGGTTGCCTTGGACCATCTCCAGCTCTTTTCAAGTTCCCTGTATAAAAATCCACCTCAGGGCGTTTTTTTTTGGCTATATACCCAAGCAGAGCTCCACGTGGTCCTGCAGAGGGGTCCTGGCTACAGAGAACTGAAAGAAGCGACCACTTTCCTGATTTAAGTACTTTTTTGCTTTTTTTATCTGCATTGTCCTCTCTGGCTTTCATTTAATAAGATACAACTGTTTTTGTGTTTTCTGCTATATTCTAAAGTATCTGCACTTAAAAGTAGCATTTTGGTCGACTCTGGTCGAATATTACTGTTTTTTTGCTAATTTAATTGCTGAGGCTGCTCACTAAAGTGTGCTAGCCTGTGTTAATCGATTTTACTGTTTGCCTAACTGCATTTCTGTGTTCTTTTCTAAAAAAACTAAAAACAAAAAAAAAATACTCCTTGTTTTCCCGCCTTTGCTCGACTAGTTAAGACCAGTATACAGGCTTTGCTGTATTCTGGGCTGTGTGTAGTTCCTGTGTTGGCCATTGCCTTACTTGGATAGAAGGAAGTTTCTGAGCTCACCAGTGGGAGTGGGAGCCTTGAGCAGCCTATCTGACCCTGGGGGAAGTGATCTCAGCACTTGAGCTGTAATTCATTGGTTGCCTTGGACCATTTCCAGCTCTTTTCAAGTTCCCTGTATAAAAATCCGCCTCAGGGCGTTTTTGGCTATATACCCAAGCAGAGCTCCACGTGGTCCTGCAGAGGGGTCCTGGCTACAGAGAACTGAAAGAAGCGACCACTTTCCTGATTTAAGTACTTTTTTGCTTTTTTTATCTGCATTGTCCTCTCTGGCTTTCATTTAATAAGATACAACTGTTTTTGTGTTTGTCTGCTATATTCTAAAGTATCTGCACTTAAAAGTAGCATTTTGGTCGACTCTGGTCGAATATTACTGTTTTTGCTAATTTAATTGCTGAGGCTGCTCACTAAAGTGTGCTAGCCTGTGTTAATCGATTTTACTGTTTGCCTAACTGCATTTCTGTGTTCTTTTCTAAAAAAACAAAAAACAAAAAAAAAATACTCCTTGTTTTCCCGCCTTTGCTCGACTAGTTAAGACCAGTATACAGGCTTTGCTGTATTCTGGGCTGTGTGTAGTTCCTGTGTTGGCCATTGCCTTACTTGGATAGAAGGAAGTTTCTGAGCTCACCAGTGGGAGTGGGGAGCCTTGAGCAGCCTATCTGTCCCTGGGGGAAGTGATCTCAGCACTTGAGCTGTAATTCATTGGTTGCCTTGGACCATTTCCAGCTCTTTCAAGTTCCTGTATAAAAATCCGCCTCAGGGCGTTTTTTTGGCTATATACCCAAGCAGAGCTCCACGTGGTCCTGCAGAGGGGTCCTGGCTACAGAGAACTGAAAGAAGCGACCACTTTCCTGATTTAAGTACTTTTTGCCTTTTTGTATCTGCATTGTCCTCTCTGGCTTTCATTTAATAAGATACAACTGTTTTGTGTTTTTCTGCTATATTCTAAAGTATCTGCACTTAAAAGTAGCATTTTGGTCGACTCTGGTCGAATATTACTGTTTTTTTGCTAATTTAATTGCTGAGGCTGCTCACTAAAGTGTGCTAGCCTGTGTTAATCGATTTTACTGTTTGCCTAACTGCATTTCTGTGTTCTTTTCTAAAAACAAAAACAAAAAAAAATACTCCTTGTTTTCCCGCCTTTGCTCGACTAGTTAAGACCAGTATACAGGCTTTGCTGTATTCTGGGCTGTGTGTAGTTCCTGTATTGGCCATTGCCTTACTTGGATAGAAGGAAGTTTCTGAGCTCACCAGTGGGAGTGGGGAGCCTTGAGCAGCCTATCTGTCCCTGGGGGAAGTGATCTCAGCACTTGAGCTGTAATTCATTGGTTGCCTTGGACCATTTCCAGCTCTTTTCAAGTTCCCTGTATAAAAATCCGCCTCAGGGCGTTTTTTTTGGCTATATACCCAAGCAGAGCTCCACGTGGTCCTGCAGAGGGGTCCTGGCTACAGAGAACTGAAAGAAGCGACCACTTTCCTGATTTAAGTACTTTTTTGCTTTTTTTATCTGCATTGTCCTCTCTGGCTTTCATTTAATAAGATACAACTGTTTTTGTGTTTGTCTGCTATATTCTAAAGTATCTGCACTTAAAAGTAGCATTTTGGTCGACTCTGGTCGAATATTACTGTTTTTTGCTAATTTAATTGCTGAGGCTGCTCACTAAAGTGTGCTAGCCTGTGTTAATCGATTTTACTGTTTGCCTAACTGCATTTCTGTGTTCTTTTCTAAAAACAAAAACAAAAAAAATACTCCTTGTTTTCCGCCTTTGCTCGACTAGTTAAGACCAGTATACAGGCTTTGCTGTATTCTGGGCTGTGTGTAGTTCCTGTGTTGGCCATTGCCTTACTTGGATAGAAGGAAGTTTCTGAGCTCACCAGTGGGAGTGGGGAGCCTTGAGCAGCCTATCTGTCCCTGGGGAAGTGATCTCAGCACTTGAGCTGTAATTCATTGGTTGCCTTGGACCATTTCCAGCTCTTTTCAAGTTCCCTGTATAAAAATCCGCCTCAGGGCGTTTTTGGCTATATACCCAAGCAGAGCTCCACGTGGTCCTGCAGAGGGGTCCTGGCTACAGAGAACTGAAAGAAGCGACCACTTTCCTGATTTAAGTACTTTTTGCTTTTTTTATCTGCATTGTCCTCTCTGGCTTTCATTTAATAAGATACAACTGTTTTTGTGTTTTTCTGCTATATTCTAAAGTATCTGCACTTAAAAGTAGCATTTTGGTCGACTCTGGTCGAATATTACTGTTTTTTTTGCTAATTTAATTGCTGAGGCTGCTCACTAAAGTGTGCTAGCCTGTGTTAATCGATTTTACTGTTTGCCTAACTGCATTTCTGTGTTCTTTTCTAAAAAAACAAAAAACAAAAAAAAAATACTCCTTGTTTTCCCGCCTTTGCTCGACTAGTTAAGACCAGTATACAGGCTTTGCTGTATTCTGGGCTGTGTGTAGTTCCTGTATTGGCCATTGCCTTACTTGGATAGAAGGAAGTTTCTGAGCTCACCAGTGGGAGTGGGGAGCCTTGAGCAGCCTATCTGTCCCTGGGGGAAGTGATCTCAGCACTTGAGCTGTAATTCATTGGTTGCCTTGGACCATTTCCAGCTCTTTTCATGTTCCCTGTATAAAAATCCGCCTCAGGGCGTTTTTTTTGGCTATATACCCAAGCAGAGCTCCACGTGGTCCTGCAGAGGGGTCCTGGCTACAGAGAACTGAAAGAAGCGACCACTTTCCTGATTTAAGTACTTTTTTGCTTTTTTTATCTGCATTGTCCTCTCTGGCTTTCATTTAATAAGATACAACTGTTTTTTGTGTTTTTCTGCTATATTCTAAAGTATCTGCACTTAAAAGTAGCATTTTGGTCGACTCTGGTCGAATATTACTGTTTTTTTTGCTAATTTAATTGCTGAGGCTGCTCACTAAAGTGTGCTAGCCTGTGTTAATCGATTTTACTGTTTGCCTAACTGCATTTCTGTGTTCTTTTCTAAAAACAAAAACAAAAAGAAAATACTCCTTGTTTTCCCGCCTTTGCTCGACTAGTTAAGACCAGTATACAGTCTTTGCTGTATTCTGGGCTGTGTGTAGTTCCTGTGTTGGCCATTGCCTTACTTGGATAGAAGGAAGTTTCTGAGCTCACCAGTGGGAGTGGGGAGCCTTGAGCAGCCTATCTGTCCCTGGGGGAAGTGATCTCAGCACTTGAGCTGTAATTCATTGGTTGCCTTGGACCATTTCCAGCTCTTTTCAAGTTCCCTGTATAAAAATCCGCCTCAGGGCGTTTTGCGCGGTCGGGCTTAAGCGCAACAGCGTTATACAGGTGTAAACTATTCTATACAGGTTTTAACTTTTTCTGGCTCCGCCAAGTCTGCTCTTCAATTTTTCCCTTAGAAGCTCTACTCAGTCTATCTAGCTGTATATATCAGCACTTGTTTTCGGAACTTCTATCCTTAGCAAGCACTCATAATAAAACCAAGCACTCTTACCCTAAAGTAAGCACCACAGGCATCCACTACCCCTGTGAATACCCACTTCCTTAAAGGCACAACACTCCTTATAATATTCTAGTATGTCGAGTGGTAGACCACTAGCATCCTCTCTTGTTCAGCTGGTTAATCTGGGAATCTTAAGACAATGTTACAATTGTCTCATGTACACAGACAACCCTCTCCTCCTTCCTACTAACACATATACTTGTGAGAGATGCAACTATATAGCCAGACTGGAGGCTGAACTCTCTCAACTCAGGACTGGCAAGACCAGTCAGGAAGAGATGGTACCCACACCCAAAGCAAAACCAGTCACACATATAACCACCACCCATGCAAACCAAACACATAAAAACACAAAGACATACTCGGAGGCTCTTGTAAAAAACTTACCAAAACAACAGAGGCCTCCAAAGCAGACACCCATAAATACACCCCCACAAAACACAACACCTACAACACATACCTCAAGCAACAGGTGTGTCACACAATCACAGCCCCTAAGGCAAAATACTATGCCAGAGACATTAGTAATAGGTGACTCTATAGTCAGACACACCGATGTTCCACTTACCAGGCTGAATAAGGAGAGGGTAACGGTGAGCTGCCTATCGGGGGCTAGGATCCGCCACATTACACATGCACTCAGGTCACTCCAAAGCAAGTACAAATATGATTCAGTCATTGTACATGCGGGTGTGAATGACCTGAGACGTACCTCCCTGGACTACATGAAAAGAGACATTGAGGAGCTCTCCGATTATGTAGCCCAGACTGGTATGACCCTGACCCTGAGCAGCATCCTGCCTTCGCCAAGAATGATGCCTCAGTACAAAGACAAAATGATCAGTTTTAACAATTGGCTTAATCACTGGTGTCATTCTAGGGGGATCCAATGTCTGTCAGCCTGGGTTGATATGCTGGACAAGCCACGTTGCTTCGCAAGGGATGGCTTGCACCTGTCACCACTGGGCTTCCGGATACTGGCCAAGGCTCTTGCCACCCCTATAGTGCCTTTTTTAGGCAATGCTCAAAGGACAAATCAACCTCCATAAAAAACAAAAATGGAAAAAAATTAAGGGTAATGCTGCTCAACGCCAGAAGTCTAAATCTCAAGATGCAGGCACTCAAGCACTTCTCAGTATGGAGAACATCGATGTCTGTGCAGTAACTGAAACCTGGTTCAAGGCTCCTGAGAGCACTCCAGCTACCAGGCTATACCTCATATCATGCTTTGGCCTCAAGTTCCAGGCGAACCACAAAGGAGGGGAGTGTCCATTTTCATAAAGGACACCTACACCTCTCGATTGGTGGCTACTCATGAAGCATCAGAAACCATACAAGTTTTACTCACCATAGGCAAAACTGCCATACAACTGGTCGCATGTTATAGAACACCCTCCCAATCCCAGGAATCCCATCAAGCATTCCTGAAAACACTGGAGGATATGAATGTCACACCAAACACCATCATATTGGGTGACTTCAATTACTAACATAGACTGGGCCCACTATTCTAGCCCTAACACCCTGGCCCAAAGATTCCTGGAATTCATAAACTCAAATGCTATGGAGCAACTGGTCACCTCTCCTACGAGGAGAGATAATATACTTGACCTGATTATCACAAACATGGGGTCCAAATGCTCTGCACCGGATATAAACCCCTCACTAGTAAGATCTGATCATAAACTGATCACGTTGGATGTACATATCCCACCCCCACCCCCAGAACAAAAGACTACAGTGAAAAACTTTTCAAAAGCTGACTTTGCGCTCCTCAAGTCAGAAATGATATCCTTTAAGCCTACTGGGTTAATGGAAACCACATCCCAAACTGCAGAATCCTTCACAAAAGCCTTCTATGGACATCTCCAGGAATGCATGGATCAGGCAATCCCAACTAAAACCAAGACCCTCTCCACCAAGGGAAAACGCCCGGTTTGGTGGACCCCGGCTATAAACAAACTGTACAACAAAAGAAGGAAGCTACTGCAGGACAGAGCCAAATCCCACAAGGGAAAGGCTTCCCTGGTCAGCACAAGTAAAAAACTACGCTCTCTCATAAAAACATCTAAAGCAAACTTTGAAAAAAAGATTGCCAAGGATACCAAAGACAATCACAAAGCCTTCTTCAATTATGTCAGAACCTTGGGAGGAAATTCTCAGATATGCTCTGAGCTAGTACACAATAAAAAAAATTCACTGACCCTACTGACATTGCCAACATTCTGGCAGATAGGTTCAGTGCAAATTTCTCCCTCCCTCACCCCTAAAGATGAAATAACTATCCCTGCTGAATGTAACCTACCTGTCATCACAGACACACAGGTGAAATCAGCACTCAACAAGGCAAAAACACAGCATCTATGGGACCCGATGGTATCCCGGTTGCGTGTTACGTGAACTCCAAGATGAACTAAACCCGCCCCTAAGAACTCTATTCAATCTTAGCCTCACTACAGGATATGTACCTGAACACTGGCGCACAGCAACAGTGGTCCCACTCCACAAAGGGGGTAATTCTACTGACCCAGGTAACTACCGCCCCATAAGTTTGACCAGCCTGATCTGTAAGGCTATGGAAAGGATCATCATGGAACTCATAAATGGCGACATTGGTGATCTGCAGACCCTTGATCCCACACAGTTCGGTTTTGTAAAAGGCAGATCCTGCCTCTTAAACCTGGTTGACTTCTTTGAGACAGTCACTAGTGCCATCGATGAGGGCAAGGCTGTCCACACTGCCTATTTGGACTTGGCTAAGGCCTTTGACACAATACCACACTCTGGCATCATTGACAAGCTCAGCAGCCTAAATGTAAATCCATATGTCACAAGATGGGTAGCAAATTGGCTAACATACATAACCCATAAGGTTAAAATTGCTGGAGCCATGTCAGACTCAAAACCAGTCACAAGTGGTGTCCCACAGGGCTCAGTCTTGGGTCCACTCCTATTCGGCATTTATTTCTCAGATGTGAAAGCAAATATGGAAGGATTATGGCTGACAAAGTTTGCAGATGACTGCAAACTGGGTGCCATAGTGGATTCACCTGCCGACACACACATCCTACAGAAAGGTCTCACTGAAACGGACAACTGGTGCCGGAATCATGGCCTCAAACTTAACGCCAAAAATGTATAGTCATCCCTTTGGGAAAAACAAAGTACCCACAAACTATCACGTAGACAATAACCCACTGAATACAGAAGATGTAATCAGAGACCTGGGGACTCAAGTCGATAGTGACCTCTCCTTTGACAACCATGTTGCCAAAGTGGTCATAAAGACTTTCTACCTTGCCCATCTCATCATGAAGGGATTCTCATCCAGATCAAAGGAGGTCATTGTACCTCTGTATTCCTCCCTTGTCAGGCCCATGATTGAATATAATGCTCCATTTGGGATGTATCTCACCCGGCACATGCAACAACTGGAAAGACCCCAGAAGTACCTCACCAAGAGGATCATAGGTCTAAAACATGTGCCTTATCCAGCTAGATTAAAGAAACTCCAGCTCTATTCAGTAGCATACCGCCTGCTCAGAGGTGATTTGTGCCTAACATACAGGGCCATGTCCAACCAGGAATTGATGGACATGCTCCATCTCAAAAAATCCAAATCCACCAAAACCACACGAGCTAAAGATTTCAACCTCTGCACAAATATGAATAGGACATGCTGGAGGGATAGATTCATAACACAGAGGTTACCCATACTCTGGAACAAAATCCCAGTTCACGTGAGACAGAGCCCTTCATTGGCACTGTTCAAGAAAAATCTCGATGCATGGATGGGAGATCGCAAGTTTACCCCAGGAGTGACCTCAGTGTCACTACTAGACAGAGGTATAGTTTACTAAATAATGGGGTTCCACATGTGTCACTACTAGAGAGGCGCAACTATATAGTATGGGGTGGCGTAAAGCCACATCACTGTTGGCTAGGCTTATAAATGCCCCCGGGCAGATAGCCTAGTACACTACTATGAAACTATGAAACTATGAAATCAGGCATATTTAAACCCCACAGGCACCAATAATTATCATAACTGGTTGCAGCTCCCTACTGTAGGCAGAATGGCTGGAGTTGGGGAAGACACTCGATTTAGAGCACAGCACTGGGGCACCCAGGATTCCAGATTCATGGTATGGCTCCTGGTAAAACACCATGAGGAGAGACTACTGCAGGGCCAGTACCAGGGCTCTCAGTATAAAGTGGAGGCCTGGGACAGTCTTGCCTGTGACCTCACCAGTGCCATTGATATCCCTCGGACTGGTGAGCAGGTCAGGCATCACCATGTTGACCTGAAGTGGTTGAGGGGTGATCTCTTGGACCAGTGGATCCAAGAAGCAAGGTAGATGGCCGATGCCCCATCACTAAGTACCCATTCTACAACGTAGATAATGATTGCCTAGCATGTGTATACTATGAATAGGTAATGGCTAAATATCACTGTATTTCTCTGACAGCTGCAGATGAGTGGGCTGCGAACCAGCAAGCCCATGCTGCTAGGCTGCAAAGGCTGTGTCGCGAGGCAGGTTAGTAATATTCCTGCATGTACTGTCATAATGAATAAATATAACAGTTTTGGAAAGTGTTGTACCAGTATAAAAATGTATTGTGTATGGGATGTACTGAATAAACCAGACAATATAGCAGGAAGACTGTCATATAGGTTGCGTGGAAATAAAGGTGTAATATCTTGTGAATAAAGTATAACCCCTGGAGTGCTTGTGTACATTCTGCTTACATATGTTGTTGTAGTGTTGCATTCTATAAATAGTAGTGTTGTATTAAGCAGTGTTAACCCACACTGCTGAACACAGGTAAAATGTGTAGGAAGGTCAGTATAACAATGTTGGAAGTCCCAAGAGGTCAGTCATAAAGAACAACTGAGGGAGACTTAGACAGAAACCATTGGAATGCTTTACACCAATTCCCTGATAACACAGTGTACTGTGATGACAACTCTAATAATTTTCCCACACACAGCAGGGGTTCTAATCCCGGTAGTGGTAGTAAGCTGTATGTATAATCATACCCCACAACTGTACAGATTTTGCGAGAATGTTCAGATAGAAAGCTGTATGCATAATTAAACCCAACAACTGTACAGATTGTGGTAGAATGTTCAGGTAGTAAGCTGTATGCATAGTCATACCCCTCAACAGTTGTGATCTGTCCAGCATGCCCAAATAAATGGCCCAAATCTGCTGCCAAGTAATTTGTTCCCCCTGACAAATCAGTGTGATGATCCAAGAAATGTAGGCAGCCTATACTGACATATAATGGATAGTCAAACCTGAACATAAAAAGAGAATGTATACGGAAACAAACCTGTCATTGTAATATCTCACCCAAAGTGTATGACAGCTATTCCAAAATATGTCACATTAACACCTACATCCTTGCAAGCCTTGACCAGAGTGTGTGCAATAACAGATTGTTAGGTATGTGTATAATATCAACATGGAATCTTGGAGTATGTGTAGTATTTGTCAGGTAGTAAGTGTTTCTCCACGGCAATAACAGGTAAGAGGTGTAGACTGTAGGTACAACACAGGTCACGTATATACTTGTCTAAAAGCATGAAATCTGGGAGTATGTATAGAAATTGTCAGGTAGTGTTAACAATGAATTTCTCAACAGGTATAACAGGTAAGAAGTGTATACTATATGTAAGACAAAGTCCACACATATACTAATATACAAACATACCATTGTACAAAGTAAGAACACTGGGTAGTGTAATAATACATGTAAGGGACAAATCACTGCAGTGACTAAAAAAGTTGTGAAAACTACAGGGATATATTAGCTGGCAATTGACCTCTTTCTCTCACCCCCTCCATATGTGCAACAATAACCTTATAACACACCTCAATGAGTATGTGTACACTCCAAACGTTTGTTGGGACATATGTCCTATTGGTTTATAAATATTCACATTTGGTTCTATGCATGTGCCATGTTAAAATACTCCCATATTGATGGCCTGTTGCCATCAATGAAACCTGCATGCTGTTGTAATGGCCACTGCTGTCCCATATATGCATGTGTTCTGCTTGATCTGCAACTGTTGTAAACTGGTGTCTTGGGTTAATGGGAATACCTGTGCATGCTGTTATAACTAATCCTGCATGCTGTTGACTATGACTAACTGATATCTTTCTTAAAACTGCAACACCATAGCTCATATGGGAAGGCCGGTCCCAGCGGACCCACCTGTCCCACCTCATCTGGCCATGGCACTGGGCCCAGCCTGAGTGCTCCTCCTCCATTGGCCCTGCACCACCTTCAGGTGGATCCTCCATAGGTGATGGGGCTCACCCCCCCCGGGAGCAGGGGCGGAGGGGTACATGTCACCCACCATCAGGTCCGAGCTGTGGCGCATAGGGAGCTTGACAGGGAGTTTTGAGACCGGCTACACCAGCTTGAGGGCCACATGGCACAATTAGAGGGTGAGCTTGTCCCTCCTACCCAGCCCCCAGCACAGCCACCTTTGGAGTCGTGAAGGTGCAGTGGTGACTGCCCATGGGTAGGGACCTCAGTCCCACTGTTTCCATTTGGGAGTTCATGGGCTTGCGACTTCCAAACACCCCTCCCCGTCCAAGGTGTGTACCCCCACATGTGTCATATACCACCCCTGTATGCGTCTTGTTTGTCTTGTTTGTTAACCTACCCAACCTACCTCCCCAAATATACCTACTACCCCTCCCCAACATCCCACTCTCACCTGAAAAAGAAAAAAAGGGCAATCTATTCCCAAAAAAAAATCTCGCCCCATACATAGCTGTCCATTTCGCACACATGTCCACTGGACACATGTAGTTCGGTCTAATTGGCATCACAACTTATTATTGTTGCCCTCACCCCCACCCAGGAGGTTTGAGTGTCCAAATCTACCTCCAAATTCAGTATATATGCACAGCTGTTGCTGAAGAAGAAATGGGCAGCTATGGACCTTCCCTACACCCTTCCTGCACATCACTGGCTATTTTCCCTACTGTCTTACCCTCTTTGTGCCTCTTTTTTCACCACTTTCCTATCAACCCCTTTTTCTTTTCTTTTAAAGAAATTAGCATGGGGGTAAGTGGGAGTGAGCACTTTTAAGCAGCAGTAAGCAGGTTTAAGCCTGTTTGCACAGGGTAAGCTATGCCTACACAGGTTAAGCAATTTAGAAGCTAACTGGTTGTAAGAAACTGTGACCAGAAGTTAGCAGTGCTTACCTCCGCGCAAACCCACGCAAACCTGCCTAAAACTGCTTTAAAGTGCCTTAATCACTCTGCATCCAATGGCCCGTGTTCTGCCCAGCAATAAAATAAACAGCCTCTGCAAGGCTCAAACCCAGAACCCTGCATGCCATACACAAAAGTGATTCACCATTAAGCCATGGCAGATATACATAACTGTGATGTTTTCACAAACATATCATCCAGCACAATCATTCAACAGTATTGGAAATGTAGTAATATCATACCACACAACCTCTTAATGCAAGAATTCTGTGCCAAAATGTGGGTAAAATAGGGATATATGTCAAATACTCCTCTTATACACTTAAAACATTGCTAGTTAAACAGTTATATGTATTAGAACAAATATTTTGAAGGAGATGAAGTCTGAAACACAAAAGTGTCAGCGCTAGTGACTGACTTCAATCCTGAGATCATCCATGTCAATTGCCAAGAGAATGAGGTACAGGCCAAAATTATGAGCCGAACATGCATGGACATATGGACAGATATATATCTGTAAATGTAGACAGATAGACAGATATATATATATATATATATATATATATATATATATATATATATATATATATATAAAACTCACAAATAATCATATAACAGCAATTGTATATAGATAGATAAATATGTTCATATATATATATATATATATATATATATAGGGGTTTTACATATATAATTATGTATATATATATATATATATATATATATATATATATATATATATATATATATATATATATATATATATATATATATATATATATATATACAGATAGAAATGTGTATAGCATTTCCATATGGGAATAAAATCCTGAACCACTCACTACAACATAATAGACCATAAGCACTGTTAATGGGGGTGGGGGCTCAAATGAGGGATACCTGGTAATTAGTGCTATGTTACCCCCCTCTACAGCCCTAACGGATATGCTGTGCAATCCAATATGCAGCACATGCAGTTTGTGACTTCAGGACCCTCCACAAGACAGCTACAATGCTTTAACAATAATCCAATTCACCTGAAAAATGTCAGGGCAATATCTGTAACATATCATGCAGAAAAGTCATTCTGCCGTAGGGAATGTACAATGTGGAAGGAGTACAGATTACAATTGTGCAGACATGCACACACATCTATGCATTGACAAATATGTTCATATATATATATATATATATATATATATATATATATATATATATATATATATATATATATATATATATATATGATATATATGTATATATATCAATATATATGGTTTACCTTTATAACGGCGATCTCAAAAAAGTCAACCATGCTTCCGCGAACTCCAAAAAACGAACGTCCCTAATGACAAAAACTACATATGCGAACAGCTAAATCTCGCTCCCTTTTGACCCATGGTAGCACTGGTGTGAAGGTGTGGCACGGCTGGAAACGTAGAAATTCGACATTATTTCGACATTTTAGAAGTGTTGCAGTTTCGAATTTGTGGAAAACGGGATGACAAAGTGGTAGGTCGATCATATGTGATCGACGATATAAAGGTAAACCATAATTATATATATATATATATATATATATATATATATATATATATATATATATATATATATATATATATATATATATATATATGTATATATATATATATATATATATATATGTATATATGAGATATCTATAGGTACATACACATACACACAGACAAAAGGTATTAGTAGCCATATATATGTAGAAGTAGTGTGGAGGTACTGGGTGCAAAGTATATCCCTCAGCCACAAGCCCTATAACTGGCACCTGTGAAATGTATAGTGTGGCGACCATTCCCACAAATGAGAATACTTATATTAAACATATACCCACCCACAATTCAAAGGACATGACATGGCACACAGGTATGCATACACAGAAAACCTTTATTTATGTACTATACAATAATGTATGCCAGTACTTACACTACATAAGGTTTGAAATATGTAATCAGTGATGAATGCAAGGCCCACACAAAACAGTAGATGCAAGCAATGTGGATATATAACATACTATGCTGTTCAGGCCAAGGCCTTCAATTAGTACAACAGTAGACACAGGATTTGCCTTAAAGATACGTAACAATCAACAATGACAGATGTAGTTCAGCAGCCTCCAATTACACCCTGT
>NC_056751.1:674091265-674136265 GCF_019279795.1 Protopterus annectens | reverse complement strand
CCTGAAGGTGGGGGGTGTCAGCATGATACACCTGTGCACTGCAGCAGGGAGCCATAAGGATGGTAAGAATGGCTGTATTTGCACACAGACTGGGTCAGTAACTGTGGCAGACATAACTCTACACCCATAGAAATAGTGACAGCAGTGTGTGAACACCAAGGGGTGTGCATATGAGTAGACCTTGCAATCATGCAGAGTTGGGGAACATGTGTAGGGCAGATTGACAATACACAAGCAAATGCAGATGGGTCATGCTAGTATACACCTGACAGAAATAGTGACTGCTGTAATACATATAACAATGGGTGGAACAAAACGTCATGATAATCGTGTGCACACATAGGCACACACACGACTGTATGCAATGCGGTTAGCATCTGCACACCTAACACCTTTAGTAGACACTACATGTGGATGTACAGGACATATGGCACATATCAGGCTCATGTACTGTTAATATATGTAGCAGTGTTATCCCATGGCAGATCAAGGAGTGGTGCATCACATCAATAAGAGTGTGTATGATCCGGCAGTTGCCAGTGTAATACTATTTGAATGTTCATACATGGTCAAGCATTCACAACTGACATCTGACCACACATCATCTCAGGTATGTTTTGCTGGAAAACATAGAGTCTGTGAGCATTACAGCTGACATAACTGACACAGTACTACACATTCAGCAATGGGATGTACACCTGTGATTTGTGGTGCACAGTACATGGCAGGGTGCATAACAGGTGCACAGCAAAACTGTGTATATGGGTGCAGTGTTCCCCAGGGGAAGGGGTATCACCTACTAACACAGGCCATGACTCACACACATGTATACTATTGCTAGCATGGATTGACTATAGCTGCACTGCATGCTGTTGTGTACCATATGTTATGCATGTTGACAGATGGGTAATGGGAGGACTGTGCGTACTATTATTGTGCAACCTCACCTGTATGTGTGTCTGTGTGTGTGTGAGTGTGTGTGTCACTGTGTGGGTGGGTGTTCATGCCATCTGTAGGTTCAATGTGGTGTAGAGGAGAGAGGATGCTGCATGTAGGATGTGTGTGTGCATGTGTGTATGGTTGTGTGGGTGTCCATGTATGCACATGTGTGACTGTGGAGTTTATGATATGGCAGTACGTCCCTTTGTGATAGTGCAGTACATGGACTGACACAAGACACACCAGGAATACTTGTCTGATATGTAATCACAGGACAGCTGATGGTCTAATAATGTCTGTAGCATGGAACATGCATTGGGAGGGAATGTAGATACCTGGTATACCCTCATTATCACATACAGCAGGGAAGTGAACGACAACTCATGTAGGCAGCACTGCCTTGGAAAATTACTAGACAATAGCAGGGAATCTATACATATATCACAGTTGTCACATGATAGGTTGATTGAGCAGCATGTCAGGCATGTACTGAGCAATCCTTACACATGACACTACAGTGTGTGACATTATGGAGGGAACGTATCAGCCCCTCACATATAGGGGCCAAGCTCACAAAGTCCCAACATACACAGGGTGAACACTGAATGACAGCAGTGAGGCCATGTAAACAGTACTACACTCAGGTCATGGAGTTAGTGGAGTAACAGGTCCGTTGTTGTGGTCACTTTCATAGGCATTTAGAAGAATGAGATGTCAATGAGTTGTATTAATGAGTGTATGTCACCAGGCGTGATGCATGATGGGCAACTTAAGGGAATATATGTGGGACTGTCTGGTGGAGTGTGTGTGTGTATGTGTGTGTGTGTGTGTGTGTGTGTGTGTGTGTGTGTGTGTGTGTGTGTGTGTGTGCGTGTGTGCGTGTGTGCATGTATGTGTTATGTAATGCTGGACAGGTCATAAAGTGCATTTCATTTTATCCCCCACAGGTGGCGAGGTAGATCAGGGTCCCCCCTGCAGGCAACCTGATGTTGGTGTGCATGCAGACACTGATGATAATGAGACCATGATTAAGGCACAGGTGGGTTTGTCAGGGGTCGACACAGCACCAACATTTGACATCCCCCTCTTAGCCACCCTACCCCAGCACACAGTTCTAGTGCCTATGCATACTCCATCACCAGTGGCCATAGCTGAGGGACAGTTGGCAGCTAGTGGCAGTGCACAGGGTAGTGTGGTGACCATGCCAGCTGTGTATGTCCACAGCAGGCATAGCCAGATGTCTGGCAGGCCACCACATAGGTGGATGTGCCAAGGTGCACATGGTAGGGCTGCTGGTCATCGTGCCACTGGCAGAGGTGCCACAACTGGTACCACCAGGTGCATGTTTCAGGCTGTCATGGAGGCACAGGCATGTATAGAAATGTACAACAGACAGGGCCTGAGGCTGCAGATGGCTGCCTACTCATCTGTAAGTGACAACATCCTTGAACTTGCTGCTGCCCTCCATGAACAGAATGAGATCATGGATAGATGGTGGGCCTCCTCGACTGTGTTATGCCTGTGCTTGAACACCTGGTGAGAGTGGTGTGATGGCCGTGTGGACGTAGGCCAGAAACAACAACATCTGGCAGTTGACGTGGACGTGCTAGGACACCAAGCCACTCCCATACTGGAAGTAGTAGCCTCAGCACATCACTGGGAGTGCTGTCCACACTAAAGCAGGCCTCATGCATATGGCCCTGGCCAGTCTCAGGTGAGACATGGCTCCAGCGGATATCTGTCATCATCAAGGCAAAGCAGCACCGCAAGGCCTGTACCTGCCCGTGGAACCCCTGGCAGGCACAGTCAGCGTGTCCGTGGCCGGAGCCGGTGAACTGCACACCCTGCCAGGTATGGTCTTTAGCTGTCTAAAAACACCTCTATGGGCAGCCACATGGCAGAACTGTGTGCATGCATACCCTCACACTATACAAACACATATAGGGCAACCCCATGCCAACACGCACCACATTACCATGCCCCATCCAAATAATTAACCCACACACATGGTGTCAAATGTATGGACCACCCTCGGCCTCTGGCAAACCAGCAACACACCCTGTGCATATGATGATACTTGCGCCACATCCCTGTCATCCATAACATCGATCCAGGGATGGCTAATATGGTTCTGATGCAAACGGTGACTGTAATACAGTGCAGCAATGTAATGCAGTGTAACATGTTGTCAGGAGCAATGTGTAATGCATACATATCTAGTAGTGTTGCCATCCAGCTATGATGCATGTCAGTTGTTAGTAACACTGGGTGATTGTGATCTCCATAATGTTATCCATTTGTGTTGTAAGTGTACATGTGTCAGCAGGAGGATGGTCTGCAGTCATATTCCACAAGAGTTATGGCACTGTAGTGACACCATGGCTGGGACTTATCCAGAGTACAGCTGCACACATATCACAGGATTGTCTAACAGTTATTGCCTGTGCCACATAGATGGGTAATCCGCTGAGACATGTATAATCTGCTACCATATGTAGACCCATCCACATACATGCACACTCTTACATGGGAAAACTGTGACTAGACCCCTACCTAGGTATGTAGTGCTACTTTACTGTGTGGCTTTCATTGCACACAACACACAACATTTAGAGTGAGGTGTGTGCCAGGTTACATGTTACATGCAGAACATCCACAGATATGTACAGTATGGTAATGGTGGATGTAATGGTTGTATATGGATAATACATAATGTGACATACCATAATATACACATTGATAGACACATGACAGGCAGACACACATCTGAGAGACCTGGGCCTATTGGTGCTAATTAACTAGTCAGTGTCCAATGTGATTTGTGTTTGTGCTTTATTAAAAATACTTTTGTGCAGCCCACTCATGTCTTTGGCATCACAAGTGCTTTTTTGTGATATATCAATGTGTCACAGGTAAGCTGCCCACAGCACATGTGTAAGTGGGCTGTATTGTGGTTTAATTTACCTGTATGGTTGATGGTGACAGTGGTTCATAGGTTCATAGCTTGGTACTAGGCCATCAGCCCTAGGGTCTATACAAGCCTAGCCATAACAATTCCCTGGCTATTTCTTCCCTGGACCCCTGTCTAGCAGGGCGACTGGTCAACGTAAAGTGGTACATGGGGCATATACCGGGTGTACCATGGTGTATTGGAAGTGTACATAGCAACTACACCCCCCAGTGGTTATTGTACACACTGGAACACATGATGACACTCTGACATACCTACTATCACACATTTCCCATGACTGCAATACAACCCATTGTATATCACAACAGTGGTACTTACATGTCACAGGCATGGTAGTGTGTTGCATTGCCATGCCTCACCTATGGGGGGGGGCGACAACACTATCTGTACCACTGTGTGGCAATGTGTAGTGTAATAGGACTATGTGACCTCAGAAAGGTGTACCCTACAGATATGCAGACATGCACACACTTGCCAGACCTCAATGGGTTTCGCATGCCTATCAACCCATTTGTACAACACTGTTGTGCTGGTAATGCATGGCTCATTTAGCTCATGTGAGGAGTGTAACAGGGTAAATGTCATGTCCAACATAGTGGCAGCAACATCTGACTATGGCAATGGGTGTTGAGGTGGTTGTGAAGGCAGTCATGGAGTTCCGACCTACAGGTGTACTAACACACAGACACTGCTATCCTCAGTAATGCACACATACACATGTGTCAGTACTGTGGTGCATTGCTGTAGGTGGTCATAGCTGTGTCCATAGCTATTGTCCATGGGGAGATGGGTTGTGTAGGGATTGTGTTTACATTGGTATCATGCTACCTGCCATGTACCAGCAGGCAATCTATCAACCGACACCACTTTGGTGACCATTAGGGTGAGAGTGACATGCATCAGCCAATCCTCTGAGTGCCTTCTGCACATGGCCACTGAGGTGATCCAGTTGAAATGTATGCAACATGTATTACAACACATGCTTAGTGCCTGTGTTGGAGACTTGTACACAAGCATGTTCTATTGATTGTGGTAGTGTAATGTTGTGTAGGTACCCATGGCAGGTGGACCATACAGGTTGTTGTCTCCTATATGTGCCAGTAAATACACAGCTGGGCAGACATGTCAGTGTCAATCAAGCATAAGTTGTCTGTACATATCCCAGCTGGATACCTGCCATCTACACATCTGTAGAGGGACTCACAAACAGCAACTTGGCAAGTAGCTATGCAGTAGGATGAATGTGCAGATGGATGTTTGACAACAATATGTATGCTAGTACTAAATGTTGTACGCCCTCACTAACATATTCTGTACAGACAGTACTCTACAGTGGCATATAACATGTCTGATCATTATCCAGTAGGGTATATACACGGTGACACAGCCCACACATCAGGAACACGACACTGAGGCCTCAGAGTCCAGCTATGCCTGGAGGTGTGCTTGTTGTCAGTAGTACTTTTAGCACTCTAGCCTTACCTGAGACAGCACTGTCAAAAGTAGTACTGCCATATTACACTAAATGACAGTGTGACAGCAGGTACCCTGGGGTACCACCCCTGCATGTAATACATTCATATGGATAACAGTGCTGTGCAGGTCTCATATACTTGTGTGTCCCAGACATGACACTCACACCCCTTGTTACTGTAATGACAGAACATAGATGCATGTATTGTACATGGCATTACATACACTTATTACAGATGTCAATACCCAGGGTTTGACATGGACTTGTATGTTAAGCAGAGATTGTCTCTGAGTATACCATATGCCACAGAGTATAGCTGGAGGTTTTTGAGATGATCAGCATAGGGCATGTCCTTTAGGCCTGTGATACTTTTAGTGATGTATTACTGTGGCCTTTGCAGCTGTTGCAGATGTCATGTGAGGTACATACCAAATGGGGTATTGTACTCTATAATGTGGGCAATGAGGGATGAGTACAGTGGGACAACTACCTCTGTTTTCCTGGATGGTAAGCCATTAGTGATGAGGTGTACCACATAGAAGGATCACCTCACTGTTGTGGCAATATGGTTATTGAATGTGACACCACTGTCCACCTGTGTCCCTAAATCTGTCATCACACCTTTGGTGTTTAGTGTACTGCCACCTATGTAGTAATTCATGGGTACATGGTGGGATAACCACACATTTCTGGCCATTAAGCTTGAGCCATGGCTCTAGCACCAAGCATCTGTGTCTGTAATGCCCTTTAGTAGAATGCCCACATCATTTGGGGATTCAACAGTGGCTCCCAGTTTGCAGTCATCTGTGAACTTTGTTAGACAGGGTCCCATAGTGTCTGCATATACTTCAGAGAAGTAAATACCAAACATGAGCAGTCCCAGGACTGAACCTTGAGGTACTCTACTTGTCACGTGTTTTGTAGCTGGTATTGGAGTCAGCTGCTTTTACAGTGCATGTTCTGTCAGTAAGCCAGTTGGCACCCCATCATGTGACGTGGAAATGTATGGCCAGCTTAGTACATTTATCTATGTTTCCAGAGTGGGTGATGGTGCCAAAGGCCTTGGTGAGGTCCAGATAGGCTGTGTGGACCACTTTACCCCCTTCCACAGCTCTGGAGACTGATTCAATGAAGTCAATCAGGTTCAGGAGACATGATTGGCCTTTCACAAGGCCAAGCTGGGTGGGGTCCAGTGTTTGAAGCTTGCCAATGTCTTCATTTGTATGTTCCATTGTAATGCATTCCCTGCCCTTGCTGATCAGGCTCGACATGTGCACCACTGGCTACAGACAGGCATCCTAAGGGCATCATAGTACAGTACCACTGCTAGCACAGTAATGATCCTGTGGACTACAGCAGGGATATGTCCAATATATGTGAACAGTCTGGCACTCTGTGGTCAGTCCATATGGGTACACATGTCCCCTTCATGCGAGACATATAGACCATGCCTCCCAATGTGGATGTTACTAGCCATGTACATGGGTATATCATGACAATACTGGAGTGCATATGCCCACACAGTGTATGCACGCACACACGCCACTCTGTCATTACACATAATACCTGGTGGTGCTGAGTTCACATGGCCACATACTACATAATATATATATATATATATATATATATATATATATATATATATATATATATATATATATATATATATATATATATATATAATATAGTAGGCTGCTAGGCATGTCACAAAGAACTGGGCAAACTACAGACAGACTGCCACAACACTGGACTACATATTGTATGGGGGAATACACATATAACTGCGATTATAGCGGGCTCGACACACAGGTCACAGCACAGCATAGCAGACATCTGTGAGGAAATACATACCCACATCCAATGCCAATGCAACCACAGCCACATATGATATACAAGCTTCACACTGGAGCAGCATGTGACATCAGATAGCACAGGACCAGGAAAAATGGCATCTACCACAGTCTGTACAGAGCCCAAGGTTCATAAGCACAATGCACAATATACATACTGTCGTCAATCATCCTAACTCGGGGTCTGCAACCTGCGGCACTGGAGCCACATGTGTCTCTTCAACCCTGCTGTAGTGGCTCCCTGTACCTCTGAGGATTAATAGACACTCTACCACACAACACACACACACACACACACACACACACACACACACACACACACACACACACACACACAGAGATCAAGCAATCCCAACACATGAATACAATTATGGACATATGTTAGGTATTGTTCTTATACACTTAGTTATATTATATTTAGTATAACTATATATGACACCGTATATGCCCTGCTATCTTCATTTTAGGAGTCAGATAGCTGTTGTGCCTCATGACGGATTTAGTTTGGTGGGCGTGGTGTCAGGAACGGCTCTTTGGATATTGAAGGTTGCAGACCCCTGCCCTACGTACACAGACCATAATGCTGTACACACAAACATAGAATGTCCAGGTAATGTCCTCAGACACAATCCCTACTACACACAACATGTCCAGCAGTCTGTTATCTGACTGGCTTGTTATCAGGTATGATGTCAATAAATAAAGGTGTACAGAACATATTCACTATATATATGTGGGCTTCATCTGCACAACACATGTGTGCACCTCTGCAGTCTAGAGGTCAATGTATGTAACAGTGTCATATGCCCCTGTAGTTCAGTGTATGGGTGGGTATGCACCATAAGTATCTCAGGGTGTTACAACATGTGTGCACTACCAGTAGTAAGCTGCCTTAAGGTATGCGGATGTACATCACCATATATTTCACCTTGTGAACATTGCTGGCCTACTGCTTACTGCCATCAGTGTGATTGTGATGATTTCGGTAATGCATTATGTGGTAGATACCGCCCATTGTGCCAACACAGGTATTTTCCCCCTAGGGATTGCATGCAGAGTGTATTTAGAGGCTGCTGGGCTATACATCTGCATTACATACTGTTGATTGCTTGTTATGCTGTAGCCATGTCTGTCTTTCCTGTTGTACTACTTGAAGGCCATGCCATGGACACCAACAGATGTGATGTTTCTGGATTACTATATAAAATGATCTGTTTGAGCATTGCATTACTCTGTTTGTATGTATGTCAAAGCACAATCGGCTATATGACATGGCATATACAACTGTAATAGTACACAATGTAACCTTTCCTAAGTATACAAACCTGTGTGTTGTGTTACATCCTTTGACTTCTCTGTGGGTATATGTTTCAGGCAACAAATGTCTGTGATATGGGTGACTCATACACTGTCCATCAGATGAGGTTGCAACTGTAGGGATACTGGCTGTTCAGTATGGTGTGCAACCTCTGATTATGTAGCTTCCTAGACATACCTCTGTGTGTGTATGTGTAGTTACATATATATATATATATATATATACATATATATATATATATATATATATATATATATATACATATATATATATATATATATATATATATATATATACATACACATATATAAGTATATGCATACATGTGTCTGTGTATATGTACCATAGGACTGTTTATTGTTTACACATTGTACATTCACTATGGTACCCAGGCTGTACTGCATGATATGTTATCAATACCAGCCTGACATAATACAGGTGGAATGACTTACTGTTAACATCTTGTGGCCATGTAGTGTCAGGTCCTGGTTATGGCATTTGCAACAGTTGGTACTGTATTGCAGAGCAGGCCTGTTTTGCTGGGTGGGGGGATATCAATACGTGTAAGACATATGTTGCTTGAACTCCCTCACCCCCATTAATGGTGCCTGTGTTCATATACATCTTTATGTTCTCTATTATATCTATAGATATATATATCTGTACATACATATCTATATATTATATATAGATATTGATATATATGTATATATATATATATATATATATATATACACACATATATATATATCTATACTGCTGCATATATATATATATATATATATATATATATATATATATATATTGACATATATATGTAGACATATATGTATAGATGAATGCATGGAGAGAGAGAAGTATATATCTATTTACTTTTATATATATATATATATATATATATATATATATATATATATATATATATATATATTATACACATGCACATACATCTAGATGTTCAAGTACATTTTCTGTACTGTTGAATGATTGTGCTGGATGATATGCTTCTGAAAACATCAGAATTTTGTATATCTGTCATGGTTTAGTGGTAAATCATTTCATCTATGGTGTGTAGGGTCTTGGGTTTGAGCCTAGCAGAGGCTGTTTATTTTGTTGCTGGGAAGAACATGGGCCATTGGATACACAGTGATTAAGGCACTTTAAAGCACTTGTAAGTGGGTTTGCGCGGGTTTGCGCAGAGCTAAGCATTGCTAACTTCCAGTTACAGTATCTTACACTCAGTTAGTTTCTATATTGCTTAACCTGTGTAGGCAGTGCTTACTCCCGCACAAACCCGCTTACAACTGCTCAAACATGCCTTAATCATTCGGTATCCAATGGGCCGTGTTCTGCCCAGCAATAAAATGCTCCTGCAAGGCTCAAACCCAGGACCCTGTACACTATAGATAAAGTGATTTACCACTAAGCCATGCCAGATGCAAATAAATGTGATGTTTTCAGAAACATATCATCCAGTCCAGTCATGCAACTGTACAGAGAATGTATACCAACATCTAGATGTATGTGCGCGTAAATATATTAATATCTAAACAGATACAACATATCTATATATGTATATATATATATATATATATATATATATATATATATATATATTTCTAAAACTATATACATATATATTAACATATATGAACATATATACATGCAAATGCCTACATCGACACATATATATGTCTACACTTATATGTCTACATATACACAGCAAGTTACACATGTGTACACAGATACATATCTATGTAGGTATATACGGACATAGTTATATATATGTAAGCAGATACATATATCTATATAGGTATATATGGCCATACATCTGTAGATAGCAATGGCAGATTAACAAAAACACATATGTCCACATGCACCGTTAATGGGGTGGAGAGGCCCCACACACTATATGTTTTGTATGAATAGGCACCCCCCACCGCCAAACACGTCCGCCCTGCAATACACTACCAAGTGTTGCAAATATCATAACCAGGACCTTACACGACATGGGCACAAGATGTTAATAGTACTACATCCCACTTGTATGATGTCAGGCTGGTATTGGTAACATATCATGCAGTACAGTCTGCCTCCCATAGGAAATGTAAAATGTGGAAGCCATCAACATCCCCAGGATACAGATGCACAGACACAGATATGCAGATACAGATATATACACATACACGCGTGCACACACACACACACACACACACACACATATATATATATATATATATATATATATGCATATGTATATATACATATATATATATATAGATACACATGTGACACTGTACACATGTAGATATATGCACAGTAAGATACATATGTAGAAGGTGCATACAATATGGAATAGCCACTATGCCTACAGTTAACACCTGAACAACTGGATACTGTATGGACCACCCATACTAATGACAATCGTTGCCTCAACATATACCCACAGAGAGGTCATAGGAAAAACACCACACACAGGTTTGCAGAAATGGAAAACCTTTAATTGTGTACTATTACAGTTCTATTTGCCATGTCATATAGCTGTTCAGACACTGACATCCATATAAACAGAGTAGTGCAACTGTGAAACAGTTACACTAATACAGTAGTCTGGAAAGGTTCACAACTGTTGCTGTCCAGGCCATGCCCTTCAAATTGTACAATAGTGAAGTCAGAGTGGGTCACAGGATACCAAACAATCAACAGTATGTAATGCAGATGTATAGTTCAGCAGCCTCTATCTACACTCTGTACAAAATTACTAGGTGGTAAAGACGTCATGTGACCAAATGGGTTGTAACTGTTACATAACAAGGCATAACTGACACCATCATGAGCACACTGACAAACAGAACAGTCTGTATGGCAGGAGGCAGTAGGCTTGTATTAACCCAATTCATGTAAGTAATGTAAATGCAGGTGATGTATATGGTACTGTACATCCAGATACCTTAAGGCAGCTCACCCCTGATACCCCCATATTTTTTAACAGCCTAGGTCATTTATAGTGCCCCCACAGACTCAATAATACAGGGCCAAATACCACTGTTATATACACTGGCCTCTGAGTGCATAAGGGCACACATGTATTGTGTAGGTGATGCCCACACATATATGGCCCCAGCCCTACTGTATGTGTGGGGGATACAACAGCATTGGACTGATGGCAGCAATAGCAGTGTGCTATAATCACAGCCCACTACAGAACAACCCCCGACAGCATGTCATATGTACAAAGCTTGGTATGTAGGTGGAGGACAGAGGCTGGAACACAGGCACATAAGTGGAAAACTGTTTCCATACACTAAGCAAGTTGCTGGTGTTACAGGATAGTCTGCAACATGCCCTTAGTCAGGGAATTGAGGTTAGAAACAGAAATGGATGTAGCCATGTACAGATAGCACTCAACACACACATTGCCATTGTAATATCTGACACAGGACATGTGTGGTGGACAGACAAAACATGATAGGCATACCTCTGGCCAGCAAGAGGATAGCCCACAGTTGTGAGTTATGCAGACAGACTGCATTCCAAGGTAAACTAGTATGTATACACACACCCTATGACACCAGTACTATACAAAGCATAGCACAACTCTACTCACACTCTGTCTGTAGTTCCTGAGCCTCCTACAACTATGTGGCTGCCCCGAGTGTGCCATTTCTCCTGTAAGAGATATTGCTACCTGCTGTCTGTAACACTGATGCCCACACACAGGATGGATGTCCATCACACAGGGAATGTAAAGGGACCATGCCCAAATGATGTAGGAATTTATAGTTGGTGGTTGTCATGACAGTGGTAATTGGAAGTACTACACATGTGTAATCATACATATATATATATATATATATATATATATATATATATATATATATATATATAGCTATCTGGATAATTATATGTACATATATTTCCACCATATGTCCTGGAAATGGAGTGTAGCCCTATCCCAGCCCCTATAGTCCCAAAGTCATAGTGCAAGGGGATGTCAGGTATGTATAGCAGGTATATTAGTAGACTATTGCTACTATTATTGGGATTGTCTTCACAGACGTGGTGTGTGCGGGTGGTCACATCTGTTTATAACGTGTGCCATTGGCTACGACAGACATCCTAAGGACATCATAGTAAAGTACTACTGCTAGCAAGTAATGCCACTGTGGACTGCAGCAGAGATATTGGCCAATATATGTGGACATTCTGACACACTCTGTACAGTCCAGAGGTATACACATAACCCCTTAGTGCAAAACATGTGTACCATGCCTAACAATATGGATGTAGACAGCCATGTAGATGGGTATAACACATAACGACTGGTATACATTTGCCACCACAGGTTATGCATTTACACACCCCTGTCTGGTCTGACATATAACCGCTGGTACAGGGGTGCCATGGCCGCATACTACCCACTAGATATTGACATACATCTCTACAGCATCCCACTGCTCTGTCTGACATACATGACTTTTAAGGGAGGTCCGGCAGCAGTACATCTGGCAAGTATCTGCACATGACATCTCACTGGGTAAGTACACTAAGCTGCTAGGCAGGTAACAATGCACTGTGCAGGCTACAAGCAGACTGGCTCAACACTAGCCTACATCTCCTATGGGGGAATGCACATGTATCTGCATATATTGTAAGCTCTACAGGCATGTCACAGCACAGGGTAAGATACACCTGTGTGAAAGTGCATTTCTATTCAACACCATCCTCATATGTGCCACTCACAGACTGACCCTACATATACTGGGCTGCTACACAGTTTGGTCTGATGGCTGCATGTGGTATGGGACATGCGTGTGCATGGCCCTACAAACATGTACACCAATACGGTACCATACAGTGGAGCACCATGTAACATCAGATAGGACGGGAACTAGAACAATGACATCTACCACAGTCTGTACACAGGCTAAAGTATATATTAACAATACACACACTGTTGACATTCACCATAAGTACACAGACCTCAGTACTGTACAATCATCCACAGAGTGTCCAGGTTATGTCATGAAATATAACCTCTACTGTACATAACATGTGTAGCAATCTGATATATCACTGGCTTGTTATCAAATATGATGACACTAACTATGGTATACAGCACATATGCACCACGTCATGCACGACATATGTACAAAGGTTGACAGAGTTGTGGTTGTAAGCACATACACAGGGCCAATATTGACATGTTGCTGTGATAACTTCATACATTTACTGTTGTAACGGGGTGTGTTGCAACATATGTCCTATGAGGGATATGCAGTCAGTAACTGTCACAGCTGTCACCATCTACAGACTACAATCCTCACACTACCTTCTGTAGTCCACAGATAGATGCTCCGTGGGTAACACATGAAACCAAAGACACAACACACTGCCCAGTCTGCAGATGACCCTGCAGATGGGGATTCCTCATAAACATGGAACTGACATGGCAGGTATTGAGACATAGGACAGCCATATACACACACACACACTGTTAAACCAACATTACTCCAAATGCAGTATAGCAGCACTTACAGTCTGTAGTCAGGTCTGACACATCCCCCTACTGTGTGTTCCTCTGTTTCCACAGTGTATGTTGTTAGAGGTAAATCCCCAATCCATCTGAGATGCTGTTTGCCAAATAACAGATCTAGTTCCTGCTCACAGTGAATGCAAAGGGCCAACACCGACATGATGTTCCTAGATATTGGAGTGTGTTTCCATGCAATTGGCTATGGGAATGTTACCACAGCTGTTCCACATGCAATCAGCCAGGGGAGGGCTGCAATTCATGCAGAGGCCATCAGCTGATCATGAGCATCACTTAAACTACACATGCTGCTGCCTAAGCAAAGCAGGTGTAGGTCTCCACATCCAACAGAGAGAGAGAGTGGGAGAGGCAGATAGAGGCAAAGACATGTCAGGGAGGGGTTGGAAAGTAAAACTGAAGCATGTTTGTGTCACACACCTATCAGCACAGGGTATCAAAGCCCTGACAACTATGTAGTGCTGTTGAAGAAAAATAAGAGCAAAACTGATAACACCAAGAAGAGTAGTTCCAGAACCGCAAAGTGAAGACAATAGTTCGTAAAAAAGGTAAGTCCTTTATTAGTTGCCAAGTGGTAAAAATCCAAAGACAGTTGGTACAAAGCAGCAAAATCAGACCAAATGGTAAAATCCAAAGTCAGTAGGTACAGAACAGCAAAATCAGACAAGCGCTTTCGCTTGGAGAATGCCAAGCTTTTTCAAGTCAAAAACAGTTGCCTGCAGTGAGGCAACTGTTTAAATGAGGATGTTAATTAGTCACATGTTTGGTTAGAGCTGAGTTGCATTAAGAAACAATTGAGACTGTTTTGAGCAAAAGAACAGCCAAATAATAAAATGAAACATTAAAATGTGCATAGGTTAAATTGACATTGCATTGTTTATACATGACTGGTAAACCAAGTGAGTGTTATGATGAAATTAAAAACTTTGCTTGTCCAAAAGGTTTGGATAGAAATACAAATACAAATACAAGTGGAGGTTTAAAAAAAGCTGTGTGTGATCCAAGTGAGTTTGAAGTCAGCAGTCCTGTGTAATATGAGAATCAATGTAGTACTGTTGTGTTAGCCTTAAAAATAGATGTTGTGATGCATATGAATTTGCACTACTTGGTGACTTGGGGCAAGTGTGTTCAATGGGCAAAGAAACAGTGTTGAAAAATAGTGAAAATAGGATGAGACATGCTATAATCTATATAAAATCTAATAAAATATAAGCAGTGCAAATTCATATGCATCACAACATCTATTTTTAAGGCTAACACAACAGTACTACATTGATTCTCATATTACACAGGACTGCTGACTTCAAACTCACTTGGATCACACACAGCTTTTTTTAAACTTCCACTTGTATTTGTATTTGTATTTCTATCCAAACCTTTTGGACAAGCAAAGTTTTTAATTTCATCATAACACTCACTTGGTTTACCAGTCATGTATAAACAATGCAATGTCAATTTAACCTATGCACATTTTAATGTTTCATTTTATTATTTGGCTGTTCTTTTGCTCAAAACAGTCTCAATTGTTTCTTAATGCAACTCAGCTCTAACCAAACATGTGACTAATTAACATCCTCATTTAAACAGTTGCCTCACTGCAGGCAACTGTTTTTGACTTGAAAAAGCTTGGCATTCTCCAAGCGAAAGCGCTTGTCTGATTTTGCTGTTCTGTACCTACTGACTTTGGATTTTACCATTTGGTCTGATTTTGCTGCTTTGTACCAACTGTCTTTGGATTTTTACCACTTGGCAACTAATAAAGGACTTACCTTTTTTACGAACTATTGTCTTCACTTTGCGGTTCTGGAACTATGTAGTGCTCTCACAGTTCTATGCAGTTATTAAATGCGCCACATGGGTTATCTGTTGTGGAGCCCTCAGAACATATATGTGATGATGAGTGACATCTGCAACAGGGATACAGTAGCTATACGGTAGGTGACGTACAAGTGCCTGTCCACATGAACAGGTGCCAGCACTGACACAGCTGCACTCTCACAGCGATGCACACACACTGATACACTTGGCAGGGCCAGGAGTGCAACTCATCATTAGTGGGATTGCCACATCATATCACTGTGCAGGTATCACATGCACCACATGGGTCATACAGAGGTTGTATGGGCAAAGGGTATGAGGAGGTGTCTGACATCAGACAGCATGTTTCAGTATGCTCATGGCAGTTGTAGTGAGTGTGGATGTGAACATAATCACCATACAACACACACAAAAACACGCAAGGTGCCAGTACTGACATGCATGGGTGCATGTCTGCATGGGTGTGTGGCAGTCGACTGTGCCAGCAGGCTATACAAGGCTAGGCAATGGGTATACCTTGGCATTAGGCCACATGACAATGGTCTGCATTGTGGCTCAGGGCTGTAGTTTCTGCATTTGCCCACACAGGTGGGTATTGTATCCTCCATCCAGTCACCTGGGTGACTATTGTGTGTGGCCAATGCTGTGAATCACTTGCCATGTATCTGTTCCTTAGTCCATGACATGAAAGGTGTCTGGGATGTGCACACCTCTCACATGCATGTACAGTGACATGTGGAACTGTACCTGAGGTGTTTGGCCCATGTTGTGAACACAGATTATCATCAGATGTGCCAGTCTTGCCCACCTGTGGTGGGTACTGGTAATGGGCAGCAGGTTTACCCTGCACCTACATTGATAGCATGCTAACGGCATTCCCTGGTGTCAGTCACATCGGTCAATACAGGGCATGTTGTCAGGCATGGTATGTCCTTTGCGGGTCACATGTGATGGCACCACAGGTGTTGCAGGTGTCCATTGGGGAACTTGTGGGAGGTGCACTGTCTGCATGTACATGCATATTGGACAGATGGACAGGGTGCCATGCCCTCTGTAGCCCACTGCTATCACTCCATAGTTACTATAAGTGGCCAATATGCAGTGTAGTACCCATATATTGGCTGTTGACTAGGCATGTGTGTGTGTGTATGAAACGGGTTGAGAGTGTGCTCTAGGTAATACTGGGGTTGCTAACTGTGATTGCCTGGCCTCAATGTCACATGTATGTGTATGGCTTTGCACCCCAGCCTCTCTGCTATTTCACATCTGTTATCCCTGTACGGCGGACATTGTGATATATAGTAGGGCCACCATATAAGAAATATGCAAAACCCACTCCACATTGGCCACAAGTGTCACACACTCACACTCACCTCCACACAGGATACAAGTTACACACACACACACACACACACACACACACACACACACACACACACACACACACACCTGTCATGTGTGGGAATAGAACTCCTACCTAACTAATTTATTACACTACAGCACTATGCAGTTATAGTAAGTGCCACAGAGATTACTGGAATGCTCCTTCTCCAAAGGTGTATTTCACAATGAATGACATCAGCAGGATTGCCAAAGTAGGCCATCTGACATGTACTGCATGTGACTAGCCTAAAATGCATTGCTTCCTACAAAGACATTGCAACACACACAAAACATCCACAACCGCCATGGGTGGGGATGGAACCCTACCACAGTTCTAAGTCACACTACAGTAGTACACATTTATGGCATGCACTACGGAGATTACTGGGCTACAAGCTCCCAGAGGTGTATTTCTAGGTGGGGTGACATCAGCAGCCTTGCTAAAGTTGAGTATATGACTTGTAGGCAGTGTGAGTACCCTGAAAAGCATTGATTTTTACACAGACAGACACACACACACATTCTTGCCATGTCTGGGATTAGAACAGCTACCTAACTACTTCCTCACACAACAGCAGTACACAACTACAGGACGTGCTACAGAAATTACTGGTCTATGACTTTCCCAGAGGTGTATTTCTAGGTGGATGACATCAGCAGCCTTGCCAAGGTTGATCATTTGAATTGTTGGGAGTGTGACTATCCTAAAGAGCATTGCTCTCTACACAGACAGACAGACGCACACACAATTGCCAAGTCTGGGTTACAACCTTCCCATAGGTGTATTTCTAGGTGGATGACATCAGCAGCCTTGCCAAAGTTGAGTATATATAGGCAGTGTGAGTACCCTAAAAAGCATTGCTCTCTACACACACAGAGTCAGACAGACACACACTTGTCATGTCTGTGATTAGAACAGCTATCTAACTACTTTATCACATAACAGCAGTACGCAATTACTGGACATGCTATAGAGATTACTGGGCTACAATTTTCCCAGAGGTGTATTTCTAGGTGGATGACATCAGCAGCCTTGCCAAGGTTGATCATTTGAATTGTTGGGAGTGTGACTATCCTAAAGAGCATTGCTCTCTACATAGGCAGACAGATGCACACACAGTTGCCAAGTCTGGGATTCAAACTTCTACCTAACTAGCTTATCACACTATACACAGTTATGGGACAGACCACAGAGATTATTGGGCTATATCTCTCCCAAAGGTGTACTTCACATTGGATAACCTCAGCAGGCTTGTCATAGTAGGACAATGGGGAGGGCAGTGTGTGTACATGGGCTATAACCCATTCATCTAGGGGTTGGCATGCCACATGTGGACACACACAGGGTCATATTTCACAGGTAAGTGCATACAGCTGCTAGATGACTACTTCCTTGTACAGTCATGTTGCACAGCTGGCATGTGCACCACATAGTTTGGAATGCTGATAGATACTGGTGGCTAGTATCTGCAGTGAGTGACATCTGCACCTCATGTGTTTGGGGCCCTTTGGCTGTGTGCTGAGTGGTACAGGCCTGGATGGCTCCTTGTCATGGTTACCCTTTTCCACACATCTATGTCTGTCTACCTTTGGCTTATTATAGTGTGTTGTCCTTACATATATGTCTGTATTCCTATCCACTGTATGTGCAAAGCATGAGTGGTGCATACTGACAAGTGTCTATACTAACAACTGCGACTGCCAGATATGTCTGGTCCACTAGTGTTTGCAGACATGGCCTTCATGTGTTTAAGTGTGTGAGCATGCCCAGTACAACCTTTCAGTATGTTGTTGACTAACATTGCTTTCTTTTCTCTAAGTGTGTGAGCATGCCCAGTATGGCCAACTGAATTGCATGTGTGGATCAAGTCCAGGTAGTTTGTACTGCAGTGCTGACCTTTGTGTTTTACACGGACAGATAGCATGCTGTCTCTGCAGGGTATACATCGATCATTTAGCATTGACTGTTACTGCATTTCTGCATAGCGGGGGGGGGCACCTGACTGTTTCTACATTTCTACACAGGTTTGGGGGGCACACCTAACTGTTACTATATTTCTATATAGGATGGGGGGGCACACCTGACTATTTCTACATTTCTACACAGGATGGGGGCACGTCTGACTGTTACTATATGTCTATGTAGGATGGGGGCACACCGGACACTTGTACACATTTGCTAGGACTGTACTGGTATGTTGGGTACTCCATTTCAGTCTGTAGTCTTACCTATCATGCTGGCAAGAGGCATACCAGTGTACTACAGATCTTAGCTTTTAATTACCTACATATTAGTTTCTGACTTCCTAGCCTTCACAACTGACATCCCACTACCTGGCCTGCTGTAGTCTGTCTGTATAGGCCTGGGGGAGGTTACCTATAGGCCTCATTCAGAGGCCATAGTACAGCCTTTGTTTGTGTTTGTCTACACCCGTCCTGCTGGCTGTGATGGTTGTTGGTTATGTGACCCCCCCCCCGACTGGCATGTATGAGTCACTTACCTTGTGGGTGTCCCAGTATTGAGGGTGGTGCTGCAGGGCTGCCTATGTTGGATGCACATAGTACACTCCCTACACATGGTTAGGCACAGGTAGTGTAATGTTTTGGCATCCCTTTTACTGTATGTGAGAGTCAGAGAGAGGTGTTATTTCCTGGGTCCCTCCCATGTCAGTGTATGTGCTATGTGTTGCCTCTTTGCCAAGGCCAGGGCACACTGGGCATGCCTCCTTCTGCCTACCGGGGCAGGCTCAGGTTGTTCCTCCTCTGAGTCACTCTGTTTCTGTGCAGGCCTTGGCAATGGTGGGGGGCTGTGTGGCCCTGTCACATGCTGTTCCTGCTGCAGCTGTTTCCACAGGATCATATTGTGTAGCATGGCACATACAAGGACAATTTGCATATATGTAGCTGGTGAGTACTGCAAGGCTCCACCGGATGTGTCTAGGCACAAGAACCATGACTTGAGCATCCCAAACACATGCTCTATTATGATTCTTGTTTGTGCGTGTGCCTCATTATTGAGTTCTTGTTCGGGTGTGTGTGCATTTCCGAAGAGTGTCATCAGTAACGGCTCCAGTGCATATCCAGCATTCCCCACTAGGTGACCATGTGGGATGTCCCCACTGGCAAATCTCTGGTACAGCTGCATCAGATGCCAGATGTGGGAATCGTGTTGGCTTCCAGGGAAACCAGCACACACGTTCATTATTATGTCCTGGGCATTACACATGACCTGGCAGTTGATGGAGGGGAAGTCTGTGCGGTTGATGTAGACCCTACCCCACTCACCGGATGGTGCTTTGATGCATATGTGCATGCAGTCTATTGCACCCACTACCTCAGGGTATTCTGCTATTTGGTGAAAGAGACACATATTGCTGGCCAATGCCTCATGGGTGTTTGAGAAATATACATGCTCACCAACATGTGCTGACATGGCATCCAGGAACTGGTGGAGTACCCTGGATGCTGATGCCCATGAAATCCCCATCGTATCCCCAGTTGGCCTTTGGAAGGTACCTGTAGCTAGTATTCTTAGGTCTACACATACTTTGGTATCCACTGGGATGGGTTCCCCTCTGTTAGTTCTGTGTGTCAGGCGTGGCCGGCACAGCTCAACTATTTGCTCTAGGAGGTCCCTGTCCACCCTATTGTCCTCCAGCTCATATAGCCCTTGGTAGCTTACCCTGAGTCTGTACAGTCTTCTCCGTCTCCTCACTGTGGGTTGCTCGGCAGCATTCACATCCTCACCACCCTCAGCCTCTTCCACAAGTTGTATGATAGCTATTGCAGCCCCTAACATTTTGCTGTTGTGAGTGTTAAAAGTTCCCCACTTGTTTACACTGGTGGTGTAGCATGTGGGAAAAACCAGAGGGGTAGGTGTTTGCATAGTTTATAGTAGTGTTCTTGGCTGGGCTGTTCTGCTGCCTGTGTATTTGGCTGGTTTTGATACTTTTCACCTGGCAGCTAAGCTAGTACTCCTTGATTACCTTCCTACTGCTGTTTTCCCTTCCCATTGCCTTCCTGTTTAAGCCCGGGCGGGGGGGGTGCCGGGCAAACAGAGTACTCACATGTGCACATTGCTGCTCTTTCCTGTTTAACTTCTGTTTTAATCCTGTAAAAGCCGGTGCACGGCACACACACCCACTTAAGCTTTGTAAAGAGTGCTAGGCAGGTTTAGACACACACCCTAGCTTAGCTGTGCTAAGCTAGGAGCAGACCCGAGCCACAGGGCTCAAATCCGCTTACAGTATGCCTGACACACACCCCCATGAGGGAACCTACCTCCTAGGCTTGCACTAAGCTATTCATACTCTTACACTGTTGGGACCTGACTCACATGCTGGGTAAAACTGGGATTCACTATCCTTCCCCTCATTTGCATAGGATTGCCTGCTAATGCATAGTTACATGTCTCACACTGAGCCTCTCCCCTTAGCAACCACTACTCACTGGCCAGGTTGTCTTCTGCCTGTCATTGACTTGCATGGCAGAATACTGATTTTAGTTAGAATGCTTATTTTAGGTTTATTTTCTTATTTTCCCCCGATCCCATTTGGGCGCCGCTGCCCTATGCTTAAACAGCCGAGATCAGCTAAAAAAATCAAAGTTGATTTTTTTTATTTTTTGTATTGTTTGCAATGCCAATGGCCTTGTACTTGGCCATTGGCATGCTTACTACATGATATGCAGCCTTTATTTGGAGGTGTCATAACCCCGTTTCGGATTTTGCAGAGATGTACTCGTCACTAATCGAGTACATTTCTGCTGATTGCACTAGTCCTGCACAGACGGTTGCAAGCTTCCTGGATCGCAATATCACCTCATTTGCATGGATTTCTCCTGAAAATGGGGTGATTTGCATACAAGGGCTTCATCTGTGCAGGATTAGTGCAGTAGCTCTCGTGCACGCCCCTGCACGCTGTTCCTGGATCGCACGGCAGACATATTGCCTGCTCGAGCTCCTGCAGATCCTGCACACCGTGCAGGGCATAGTGAATCCAGGGGAATATCTACTATACCCCATCAAAACTAAATAAGTTCAATCCTAAATTTACACCTATATGCCCACACTGCCCAAACCAAACAGCTGACATTTTCCATGTCATGTGGGAATGTAGTAAGGTACACAACCTTTGAGAGCTAGATTAGAGAAGATGGGTTATGAAAAAACAACCCTGTCATGGGAGATGGCTGTATTGCACACATACACAAATAAACATCCAAATATTTTAAAACATATCCTTATCACAATGTGAGTAGTGGAAGCTAGGTTAAGAAGGGAGGTGATGATTAGTGATCAGCAGTATGGTTTCATGCCAGGAAAGAGCACTACAGATGTGATGTTTGCTCTGACAGTGTTGATGGAGAAGTACAGAGAAGGTCAGAAGGAGTTGCATTGTGTCTTTGTGGATTGAGAAAAAGCATATGACAGGGTGCCTAGAGAGGAGTTGTGGTATTGTATGAGGAAGTCGGGAGTGTCAGAGAAGTATGTAAGAGTGGTACAGCATATGCACGAGGATAGTGTGACAGCAGTGAGGTCTGTGGTGGGAGTGATGGATACGTTTAAGGTGGAGGTGGGATTACATGAAGGATCAGCTCTGAGTCCTTTCTTATTTACAATGGTGATGGGCAGGTTGACAGACGAGATCAGACAGGAGTCCCCGTGGACTATGATGTTTGCAGATGACATTGTGATCTGTAGTGAGAGTAGGGAACAGGTGGAGGAGACCATGGAGAGGTGGAGATATGTTCTAGAGAGAAGAGGAATGAAGGTCAGCAGGACTAAGACAGAATATATGTGTGTGAATGAGAAGGAAGATAGAGGAATGGTGAGGATGCAGGGAGTAGAGGTGGCGAAAGTGGATGAGTTTAAGTACTTGGGATCAACAGTTCAGAGTAATGGTGAGTGTTGAAGAGAGGTGAAGAAGAGAGTACAGGTAGGATGGAGTGGGTGGAGAAGAGTGTCAGGAGTGATTTGTGACAGATGAGTACCAGTAAGAGTGAAAGGGAAGGTCTACAAGAGGGTAGTGAGACCAGCTATGTTATATGGGTTGGAGACAGTGGCATTGACAAAAAGGCAGGAATCAGAGCTTGACGTGGCAGAGTTGAAGATGTTAAGATTTGCACTGGGTGTGACGAGGATGGACAGGATTAGGAATAAGTATATTAGAGGGTCAGCCCAGGTTGGAAGGTTTGGAGACAAAGCCAGCGAGGCAAGATTATGTTGGTTTGGACATGTGCTGAGGAGGGATGCAGAGTATATTGGGAAAAAGATGCCAAGGATAAAGCCGCCAGGTAACAGGAAAAGAGGAAGGCCTAAGATAAGGTTTATGGATGTGGTGAGAGAGGACATGCAGGCGGTTGGTGTGACAGAGCAAGATGCAGAGGACAGGAAGAAATGGAAATAGTTGATCTGTGGCGACCCCTAACGGGAGCAGCCGAATGAAGAAGAAGATCCTTATCACAATGTGTGCCCTTATTAAATTTTACATCACAAAAAATTGGACTGTCACATCTCCAATCACATGGGAAGACTTTAGCAAACTAGCTATTAAATATATCTCATCTCATAAATTAGTTTATGCAGCAACAATACAAAAGCATTACTATCAGAAATATTGGGGTTATTTACTAGATGTAATTCTTAAGAATTAAAGAGAGACCCCACACTGACCTGTTAAGACAAACCTTTATAAGCAAAGCTTGCATTATAAGCAGCTTATCTCCTTTCCTGTCCATACACCTCCATTTATCTCTAGTATACCTATCTATAACAAGTGATTAAATGTCTACCTTTATCTCTTTATAAACTATGCTCCTTATACTATCTCCCTTCTTTCAATTAATGTTAAGAAGTTTTCTCTCTTTTGTTTGCTGATGTAGTGACTTCTAGTGTATATAGTTTGTCTCTAGCTTTTATGTCTTCTGTATGTATTGCAGATTTATGCCTTTGATTTGTTGTAATACTGGTATTATTGAAAAACTGAATAAAGAGATTTTGGAAAAAAAAGTTTGGGGGGATGTGGGGGCTTGCCCCCACATTGATGGGTGCAGGTGGGTTTGCCCCTGCAAAAAAAAGTTTAAATAAAAATGATGTTCAAGATTTGTTCTTGTCCTGAGTTTTCAACCCTTTCTTTTCTGTCTGTCAGCACTCAGTATATTATGAATGTTGACATTTCGGTAAGGAGCCCCATAATAGCTGGATCAGAAAATGTTTTTAGGCCAGTATTAGATCACTTCTCAGTAGTCTTTAGGAGACCAGGTATAAAGATTAAGCTATGTGGTGGGCTGCATAGGACATGTTTTCTTCACCAGGTCTATATCAGATCAGCAAAGAGGCGTTTCATCGAATGCCTCTTCACAGACACATAAACATCGAACCCACTAAAGCGTGAATGCTCAGAACAGCAATTTCTTTCCCTGGGAAAGAAATTGCTTGGCCTTCCCTGTGTGTTTGCCCCTTTCCCCACTGTAGTGCGATCTCAGAGTTGGTAAATTTAGTTGGGGGGGAGGGGGTGAAGCCCCCCCACATTGTTATGTTTGAAAATGTGTGTGTTTGTGCTACAGATTTCTTTCCCAGGGAAAGAAATCGGTGTTCTGAGCATTCACACTTTAGTGCATTCGCTGTTTATGTGTTGGCGAAGAGGCGTTCAATGAAATGCCTCTTCGCTCTTCTGATATAGACCATTCTTCACCATATACTCTTTTTGGGAAGAACCTCTGTGGACACTCCAGTTCTTTCATATGCCTGGTCACGTACATATTGAAGGGCAATTGTACTCAGTGATTGGTCTGATAAATACAGAATACAATGTAAAAATTACATCTTTAGAGCTAGATGCCATACTCTCACTTATAAATTGAGCCACATAGAATTATTTCCTTAATACAATAGACACATAGTGGTCAAAGGCCAAGTCAAGTCACTGTCAATGTGTATTCTCAAGTCCATGACCACTGGCTCAACCTTTAGAGGTGTGTTATCAATGCAGTGATTTCCCAGGGCAGCCTTATTTCCAAAAGATATGCATTTTTTGGAATTGAGTTTTACACTATACCCTCACACTAGTTATTAGTCTGTGTCAGGACATCTAAGAGGATGTTTGTGCATTTGGGAGATTCTTTGACTGCACCTAGTTTACAATCATAAGTAGACTTGGTCAGCCGGAGGATCTTCACAATGGCCTTGATTTCCAAGATGCAGATGCCAAAAAAGAAGCAGTCCAAGCACTGAGACCTGGGGAACTCTGCTTTTTTGTCAAGGTTAGCTCCCCTATCCTGAGTTCCTGTGTCCTATCTGTGATCCAGCTGACTATCCCGAGGATAACATAGGGGTTTAGGCCTAATTGTTTGAGATATCTACAATCCCTGAGTGGGGTATTATGTCAAATGGCTTGGCCAGGGCAAGGTAAGCAGCATGCACTATTTTACCCTTGTCCATTGCTTTTTGACCATCTCAAAGAAGTCCAACAAGTTGAGTAAACACGATCTGCCCCTGATGAAAACAAACTGGGATTGGATAAAATATCTGCAAGTTTTGTACATCATCATTTATCACATCCATGGCTATTTTCTCAATGGACTTACATACAGTACAAGACTAATCAGACTTATGGGTTAGTAGTTACCCTGGTCTGTAGATGGCACTCCTTTATGCAGATAGATGAGAGATGCAGTCCTCCATTTACTTGGTACAAAGCCTGTCCAGAGGCTGCAGTTAAACTGTGATTCCTGTGGTCCAGACAGGTTTTATTTCATGCCATTAAGGAGACATCCTGAATATTATTGGGGCCCATCAATACATTGTTCTTGGCCTTGGAGAGTGCAATGAGGACCTGTACCTAGTGATAGTTGGAGGAGTTAAGACAGAGGGTATTTCCTGAGGGGTGTTTGGGAGAGAGTGGGAGTAATATTGGAGCTAAAGTTGTTGGTCGGTGTATTGGCTATATTTTCTGCTCGGTATAGGCAGCTTTATTTACATTTGGTTTGGCACACTGGAGTGTATTGCCATAATGATTTTGGATTTAGCTGAAGAAACCCATGTGATTGTACTTGGCCTGGAAGGAAGATAATTTTAACCTCAAACTTGGCATTGGTTGACTTGATTAGTCCCCCGAGTTTCTTATTTAGTTTGAAGAGGAAGTTTTTTAGCCTTCAGGGCATTATACTTCCTAATTTTTGCTATGGCTTTTCCCTTTTGTTATACAGCTTGTTGGTGCTGGAATTCCAACAGGATAGGTTGTTTTTTGTGTCTGTCATGTGCTTTTTCCAGGTGGGTGCAGCTGTCTCAGTGCAGCTATTTACATGACTGCATAGGGTTTCTATGAAAAATTCTGCATAGGCAGCAGTGTTCTTTGGGTTTGGGGGGGCTTTGAATTTTTGTCAGGATGTCACTTAATAGTAGGGCATTTGCCTTAGAATAATTCCTAAAAATACCAAGGTTAGTTGGTGTCCCAGATTTTATTTTTATTTCAAGATTTATGTTACTGAATCAGTGAGGACATCACGTTAAGGCGTGCAAGTTTGCACCCTTAGTGGGCATAAAGACTATATAGTCCAGGGTGTTTGTGTTTACAATGTCCAGGAATCTCTGGGCCCGCATGTTTGAGGCTGGGTATGATTCCAAGCTTATAGTCGGGTAAAGACACCAATAAGTATGGAGTAGGGTTGAATGTGGAGTTTTTCCAGTACATTTAAGTAAGAGCTATGGGTCTCCAAGGTCATAGTGGGGGATCTATAGCTTTTAGGGATATGGTATGGTATATCTATGTTAATTTAGACATGGATGAGATTAAGGATGAGGAGTGTGTGTTTTTGATGCTCTTCCTGAGAAGTAGTTTGTATTATACCCCTGCACCGACAAAGTGCTTTCTGTGGCTTTAAAACATGTATCAGTATCTGCCCTGACGTCTCTGTTTTCCAGGGTGAGGAGAGCCTGCAGGGAGTGAAGTTTCTTGTTTACATTTCTGGCACTGAGCAATAATATCTTCAGATTTTTGGGGGGCTGGTTTTGATATGTTGCATGTTAATTAGGTTGGCAATGCCTAAAAAGGTATTATGTGGGTTATCAAAGCTTTAGCTAATATTCAAAAGTCTAGAAGGAACAAGTGCAGACTATTTCATGCAGAGCAGCATAGTCTGTCAAACATATCCTTCCAGGCTGGCAAATATTGTATACCCTTTGAATAACACCAAAAATTATACCAATTATTAAAGTCAATTATCTTCTGTTATAATGTGGCATCTTAGAGGTAGGTAAAATGCTGCTCAGTGCTAAGCTCAATCTAGCCTATTACACATAGTCTGAGAGTTCCATCATGTGTCTCTTCATATTGTCCTGGGTGGTATATCTGTGGGATGGTGCAGTGGAGCACCAATAGCATTGTCACCTCACAGCAAGAAGTTCGCCAGTTTGATTCTTGGCTGGGGTGCCTTCTGTGCAGAGTCTGTGTGTCCTCCCTGCATTCGTGTGGGTTCTCTCTGGGTGCTCTGCTTTCCTCCCATGTTACAAAGACATGAGTCTGGAGCATTTCTCCCCGGGCCTCCACTGAAAATTGACTTCATTCCAAGTCAGACTTTCCTGGTTAACAAATGTTAAATAAAAATAAATAATTTATATCTACACAGACTATAACTGAGACAAACTGGTAGTTATGGTTCAACATCCTAAATGTATGCATGATCGGGCAGATCTTGCCTCCTGTAGGCAGCTAATTGTAAATCTTTCCTCACTCAGCTTGATTAGAGAAACATCTGTGTGTCTCCCAAGACCAAGACATTGGGTTGTGTGGTGATGTACCTTATGGGTTTTGAAGTCTAGACACTGTGAGATGTGGCTATATGTGTCATAGTTAGTGTTGTGTTGGTGGAGTGTTTTTGGGGTTGCTGAGGATATATTTTTTATGTGCCAGGACTGGGAGGCCTTTGTCATTTGGGAAGATTACATTTAAGGGCCTCAGCATACGTGGGTCCATGTTTCTGGTCAATATTATGTGTGTTGGGTGTGGTGTGTGTTTCTGCAACTGTTTTGGTATTATAAGTGCTTGTATGCGAGAGCCTTGCCTCCAGTGACATTTATCTATACCTCTCACATACAGTATTGGTTTAAGAATTAGATGGTTGTCAGTAAACATGAGACAATTGCTACATTGCCTTAGGATGCCCATGTCTACCAAGCTGGCTACACAGAACGTTTACCACAAAATGAGGAAAAAAGTGAATATTTATGTAAATAAATTCTTCTCTTACCTAGAAAACTGTATAACTGTGTCAGTCTCTACCAAAACTAAACGAAATGGGAAGGATTAGAGCATAACAGCCTGATGGTCCACATGTAAAAATAAACATTACGATAAAAGGAAAATATCAAAATCAAAGACCCACAGATCAAGGGCAACATCGAGTAATAATCACAATACTGAAGAATACCATCAGGAAAATAAAGGCTTCCCATGAAATCAGATTGGCAGCGGAAGCTAAGGATAGTTAGAAATCCTTCTTTATTTATGTCAGAAGGTTATGAAACAACAGACAAAATTGTTCTAAACATTATTCATAATGACGCTACCTACTCTGATCCAGAGGATATCACAAATTTATTAACGCATGATTTCAGTGCATTTTTCACCCTAGAGTTATCTATACAAAACGCACATATACTTAAGAATCTCAAACTACATACATCCCAGAAGAACATTTGTTAAAAGTATTCTCAAAAACAAAAATATATCCTTTATAGGAGCGGATAACATACCATGCTGTCTGCTGAATAGCATTAATAATGTACTGGTGGACCTGCTCCTACAGCTATTCAGCTTGAGCTTATCATAGGTTCATAGGCATGTACTAGGCCAATGGCCCTGGAGCCTCTACACGCCTAGCCCATAGACGTGCCCTGGCATCATGCCGCCATTAGTTCCCAGTGCCTCTATCAAGTAGAGCCACTAGAGTGATCCCCGGGGTGAACTTTCTATTTCACATCCACTCATCAAGATTTCTCTTGAAAAGGGCCAGTGAGGTGCTCTGCTTGACATGTATGGGAAGTCTATTCCAGAGCATGGGGAGTCTCTGGGTTATGAACCTGTCTCTCCAGCATGTTTTGGCTTTGTCCCCAGGGTTTGGTGCACACTAGTGGTAATGCCACTCCATAAGAGCAATCCCAGCAATGAACTCCCTGAATGACATATCCATGAACCTGATGCAACTCATTGGTAAGGCCATGGAAAAGGTCATAACAAACCTGATATACTATGATATAAAAAATCTTATAAGACGTGACCCCAATCTATGAGAAAAAGACAGCTGTAGCCTCAAACAGTCTGCAGAGGACTTACTCTTTTCAAAATCTCCTTGAGCCAGATGTACTACCTTTTCAGCCTTGCTGCTAAATCTCTAACAAACATTTTTGCATGAATATTACAGAGGGATACAGGAAAGAAGTTTGCTGGATCTTTCCAGTCTCTTCTAACCTTAAGCTGGAGTACAATAAATGCATCCCTCCATACAATGACAGTTGCAGCACCCCTTCAACAGTACTTGAATTAAACATTTTCACCATCCATTCCATCTGTCCTGTTGAACGTCCATATCTTCCTACATCAAATCCAACTCCCCCTACAGCTGAAATACTCTAGCCCCTCAGATTTACCAGCATAAAGTGCACTGCAAAACCTACACAGATGTATATGTCACCTCACTTTTGAACACTCATTTCTAATCTCTATTTCTAATTCCCCTAAAACATTCTTATTTATACTGATCTTTCAGACTCCAGATTAAGGGTTGTAGGTCCATATCCCCATTTGCACATTTGCTGCCCAGTTTCCATTTCCACTATTATTTTCAGCTTGTCTTATGTCTTTAAGCTACCCTTTAGAATGCAGATCCTACCTTCTCTCATTGCCCCTTGTAGTCACTGCAATGACTTACTCACCTTTCCATTTCTTATAACCCCTCATTCTGTTCCTTGCCGCTATGTCCCATACATCCAATCCATGGCACTTTGTTTCCATCCCATTCCCTATGTGTGTTCATGTATATATACACACAGATAGTTGACAGGTGTGTGAGACTGCAAAGTTCTTGGGGTTGCGAAATATGCCCTTTCCCAGACATTGTGCAATATTGGAGTTAACATATATAATTAGCAGGGGATGTGGGAACATAGCCCCTCACATGAAGAGTGCAGGAACCTCACCCTCATGGAAAAAATGTTTTAATGTTTATTTTTCAGTTTCAATTTTGATTTTGGATGTGCTGAGGCTGTCGTGTGGAAAGTGTACAACATTTGCAAAGCTTATGTTTTCTGGTAGATTGTTGTGGACTTTGATATTTGGGTGTTTCAGTTAAACTCAGTACACCCATTTTATATATATTTATTTTATTTTACACACACACACACACACACACACACACACACACACACACACACACACACACACACACACAAACAAACACGAACACACATGTACCATGCACACACACTTTTTCAGCCTCCCACGATCTTGCTGATATGAAGACACAAGAATTAGGCATTCCAGGGCTGGGTAAAAGTTCTGCAGACCATTTTTTTCTCCTGTTGAAGTCCTAGCCAGTACTTCCATTCTCCGCTGAAAGTCAGGTGGCAGAGAGTATGCCTCATTGCTGGTTGTCAGAAGTATCCTACACTCTCCCCACTGAGTACACTCCCTCCCCCTCAGCAGCTCCTCTGAGCCCACTACAGTTGCTCTGTGAGGGGGAGCCATGCCTTTGCATGCTGCATTCTGCTTTGCTTTACTAGTGCTATGCACCACAACAGCATGGGCTCAGTTGGCTTCAACTCTAGTGAATAAGATCTCTTAGGTTTCACTCTTTTAGTGAGGCAAAGCCAGCTCCCACCACCTGGATGGATAAACCTGTAACAGGCAATCATTCCCATCCGCTTCTGCCAGCTCCTACAGTCACCTGAGTTGCTGCCCCAACCTGAGTCATCTGCAAAGTAGTAAGGGCTTTATTGCTGTAAGCCACAAAGCTAGCTAACAGACTATATTTTTAACCAATCTGTCTACCACTCACCAGGATTCCCCCTGCAGTTCTCCTTCTGTTTTCCTCCCCACTCCCACAAAAGCACTACCATAGCATGACCAGTGACACTTACTCCTGCAAAAGAACTACCATAGCATGATCAGCGACACTCACTCACTCCCATGAAAGCACTACCATAGCATGATCAGTGACACTCACTCACTCACGCAAAAGCACTACCATAGCATGACCAGTGACACTCACTCTCACAAAAGCACTACCATAGCATAACCAGTGACACTCACTCCTGCAAAAGAACAACCATAGCATGATCAGCGACACTCACTCACGCACGCAAAAACACTACCACAGCATGACCAGTGACACTCACTCCTGCAAAAGGACTACAATAGCATGATCAGTGACACTCACTCACTCCCACAAAAGTACTACCATAGCATGATCAGTGACACTCACTCACTCATGCAAAAACACTACCACAGCATGACCAGTGACACTCACTCTCACAAAAGCACTACCATAGCATGACAAGTGACATTCACTCCTGCAAAAGCACTACCATAGCATGATCAGTGACACTCACGCAAAAACACTACCATAGCATGACCAGTGACACTCACTCCTGCAAAAGAACTACCATAGGATGACCAGTGACACTCACTCCTGCAAAAACACTACCACAGCATGACCAGTGACACTCACTCTCACAAAAGCACTACCATAGCATGACCAGTGACACTCCCTCCTGCAAAAGCACTACCATAGCATGATCAGCGACACTCACTCACTCCCACAAAAGTACTACCATAGCATGACCAGTGACACTCACTCCTGCAAAAGAACTACCATAGCATGATCAGTGACACTCACTCACTCACGCAAAAGCACTACCATAGCATGACCAGTGACACTCACTCCTGCAAAAGAACTACCATAGCATGATCAGCGACACTCACTCACTCCCACAAAAGTACTACCATAGCATGACCAGTGACACTCACTCCTGCAAAAGAACTACCATAGCATGACCAGTGACACTTCTTTCCTGAACATCAACAGACTTCACATCTTTTCTTGTCTTCTTATCAACCGAACATCTATCCAACCTTTTATCTTGTTTACTTTCACTCTTTTGGAAAGTGCACTGCATTCTTTTTCACTTTCTTCATGTATCTAGCAACCTTTCTTCAACCATACACTTCTGTAACATCCTTTGTCCTGTCCTATGAAACTACCTTCTCCTAAACATTTTATCTAACTCTGATTGTAAAACAAATTTAGAGTCTCCATACAAATACTCAAACTTCTTCCTTTCATATATGCCTAATAACCTCAAAAAATATTGCTAACACGTTGGTCCTGTCAACCTTTGGATGATAATATAACACCAACTCCCTCGGTTCTACCAGACACTGAATTTCCATGAACCTCATTTCCCTTCTCTTTTCTGAGCATCAGCAGTCACCTAAATGTTCTCATACTGTTTTTTACACATTGTTTTGCAGTATGCTTTTAAGATTGTCAAATGTTTTATTGGTAATTAATGAATGCTAAGCACTTGATTGGCTGTTTTTTTTTTTTTACTTTAAATTGAATGTGCTTGATGTAATCAGTCAGTCTGATGAAGTGATGTGAATATCGCAAAAGTGTTTACTTCTTTTATCTCCATTTGTTTCCTAAAATAAATTGTGTTGTGCCTAGCTGTGCTGGTTCGGTATTTTTTATTTTCTATACGTACAGCTCACTTATTAGGACCACACCTTTATCCTGGTCTTGACTGCTACAGTTGCTGTTTTTACCTCTTTTTATTTCAAGACAGGAGCATGGCTGAAGGCAATGAAGTAGAATTAGCCTACAACCCAGATGGGAGAACGACCTCTACCATGAAAATAGGTGCTGAACACTTGAATAGGATTCTGAATGTGAGTAACGATCCTTTATTGGATGTAGCACTGACTTTTCATGTGGCATCCACGAAAGAAGAAGGGGGCATATACCTACATTTCCTACACAAATACAGAGTGTTAGAGAATAAACTCTATAAATACAAATGATTGCAATGGCAGCGTTTACACCTGGAAGCTTCTTTGAAGCATAAAGTGGTGCCCAGGGGACTTAGAATACTAAATATGCCGAGGAACGGGGATACGTTTCTCGAGTTACTTAGAAGATGGCAATCACTTAATTTGAAGTTTAGTGCAGAATACATTCAACTGTTGACTGACTTTCTTCTACCACAAGAAAAGGAATTATTTAAAGAGACCATGGAGCTGCAAAATGATATTTATGGTAATTTCTCTGTGGAACTGATTAGTGACAAACTCAATGTGTTACATGATAACATAATGGCATATAAGAAACGCTTACAGTTTGCTAAAATAAAGAAACTGCAAAGAGACATCTTTGATTTTCATAATGGTGCTGTCTTTGCATGGCACAGAGAAAGGAGTGTTGCATTGGATGGTACTCACTCCACTCATTTGATGCAACAACCAATCAATGACCCTACAGGTGTGACAGGCAGTTCTACAGGACCAATGGAAGATGAAGGCATGGGAGGAGCTACAGGGGCAAGCCAGGCAGCCTCTGTTCAGTTGCAGCAAGAAATTAACATAACATCTTATCAGGATGCACGATGAGGATGTATCCAGTCTTTACAAATTAACAGCAAAGGAGCCACAAACACCTCAGCAGCAGTGCCTTTTTCGGAAGTAGTATCTCTGAATTTAATGAACAAGACTTTAATTCTAGCACCATTTATGCTAACAAATCCCTTTCCCATCAAGGAGAGGTCCAGGAGCCAAAGAAGGAGGGGGAGGGCACATCATTTACCAAGCACAGACAATGTGCAACATGCAGTGATGCCATGGAGACATTAGCAGAGGGTTTGGTTTTTAATATTTCTTACAAAGTGCTAACAGCAACACAAATATCATTACTGAACAAGGGGCTGTCCTTTATTCCTGCCCGGAGAGCTGACCCTCTTGAATTGCTGAAAGATTTGAAATTGTTGGGCAGAACTTTGACACTTAAAACCATCTTTTCAAATAGTTATGTCATATTACTACTACTTTTGCCAAACCTAAAGCTTTTGTTCCATCACTCCATCCAATGGTGGAGGCATTTGTCAATATATGTGAAAAACAATTCAGAGAAGCTTTTGAAGATGATGTCAAGCCCACATTTTTAATTTGACATCAGAAGAGTATGTTGCTTTGAATGAATTAAAGAATATACACTCATTAGAAATTAGACCTGCTGATAAAGGTGGAGGCATTGTAGTGTTAGATAAAGATTTGTATGTAACACAAATGAGGAAATTGCTATATGATAATAACACTTATTTGTGTGTTTCAAAATCTACTGTTACTGACTTGATAAAGTATCCTTTTTCATCTTTGATATGCTCATGACTGGACTCATTTCTGAACGTTTATTTTATTATTTTAATGTTGAATATCCCCTCATCCCCACAATCTATGGACTTCCCAAAATTCACAAAAACTTAGAATGTCCACCAATGCATCCTATAGTGTCAGGCAGAGGTTGGACAACTGAGCCATTATCCATCTTTCTTGAGAAAAATTTGCACCCTCTGTTAGAAGAATGTGAGACAGTATTGAAGGACACCAACACTTCTCTACACAGATTGTTTGACAAAGTTTCTAACTTGACTAGTGATTTCATCCTAGTTACATTAGACACAGAATCTCTCTTTACAGTCATCCCCAATGCATGGGGGGTTGAGAATATTAGAGCATTTCTGAATAAGGGTCAATGTTTTACAAATGACAAGGTGAATTTGTTATCCACTCTCCTTAAGATCATCCTAGAGATTAATGTGTTTAATTTTGAGCAGGACTATTTCATACAGAAGGTTGGCGTAGCTATGAGCACAGCCTGTGCCAACAGCTACGCCAACCTAGCGCTGGCACAATGGGAAAAGATTAACATTTTGCAAGTCAATGAATTATCTAAATACATAGCCTGGTATGTGCATTTTGTGGATGATATGTTTTTGTTGTGGGAAGGTCCTCTGGATTTATTAAATGACTTCATAACTTATACGCATAGTACTACAAGCTTCCTTAAGTTTACTCATAAATATTCTAGTGAAGAGATAGAATTTTTGGATGTGAAGATCAAGGAAACAGACCTTAGAAATATACATAATAGCATATAGAGGAAACCTGTTAGGAAGGATAATTTGCTGCATAAAAACAGTATGCATCCAAGGCATATCACACATAATGTGACGAAAGGGCAAGTGTTTAGAATCATGAGACTGCATAATAATGATATGGATTTAGAAGCAGATATTATTTCCCTCAAGCAAGGATTCCTAGACAGAGGCTATAGTGAGAAAGAAATAGATTCTTGCATCACAAATGCATAGAGAGAAAGGTGCGGTAAGTGTAGAGCTTACTTCACAGAGAGGGTGGTATCAGATATACAACAGGCCAGATCCATTAATGGAGATATCTTCAGGGTTCCCTTACAATAGTCAAGTGATACTAATAAATTTTGTGATATTATAAAGAAGAACTGGAATATTTTAACTACAGTACCAGAGCTGAAAGGGGTAATAGATGAAATACCCCATTTTTCCTTTAAGAATAATAAATATCTCAAAAAGCATTTATGTTTTAATTCAAAATGTCATAAAAAGGCATTACAATCAAGTAGTCTAGGTACCTTTACCTGTAGGAGTTGCACAGCATGTAAATATGTCCTTACAGGTTCACACTATATACATCCATATGCCAACTTTAAAATAATTAGATTTTTATGCAGACTGCAAGACAAGGGATATAATCTACTTTAGTAGCTGTCAAATATGCCATGTTTTTATATAGGTAAAACTAACAGGTCCTTGAAAGAAAGGATTTTGGAGCACTATAGGGATATTAAGAGAAAGAAACTAAATGCTTTAGCACAACATGTTTCAGAATGTGGACCAGAGCAGATTTGCAAGTTTTTGGTACTTGAAGTTTAAGATGATGGAATGAGAGAAGGAGACATAACGAATCGAACAGAGACAGCTGAACAGAATGGATTTTATTTTTTAATGCTGACAAACAACCTGCCGTGAATGGTGTGCTATCCCTGAAACCTTTTTTTAAAAGCATGTCCACTTAGACATTGATTTGCTGTTTGCCTAAGTGCTTTTCATGATGTCTGCTTTTATTTGGAACTTAGTTTCTGTTTTTACACATTTTTTGCATTATGCTTTTAAGATTGTCAAATGTTTTATTGATAATTAATGAATGCTAAGCAGTTGATAAGTTGTTTTTTACTTTAAATTGAATGTGCTTGATGTAATCAGTCAGTCTGATGAAGCGATGTGAATATCGCAAAAGCGCTTACTTCTTTTAGCTCCGTTTGTTTCTTAAAATGAATTGTGTTGTGCCTAGCTGTGCTGGTTTAGTATTTTTTATTTTCTATACTTATACTTGCTGCCCTGCAGATACTTAAACACTGCACACCCAGTCCTCATGTTAACCATTATAGTGAATAATTGCACCTTATTCTTCTATAATAAGGGTACTGAATCTTCCACTGCCCTGACCTTTTGGTCAGCCAGCTCCAGACATTTCCTTGGGGCCACCTGTTTTAATATTCACTCTTCAGTTATGAATCGATGGAATTTTACTGTGATGTTCCTTGATCTCCTCATCTGCTTATCCAGATAACCCGTTCTATGACCCTTTACCCACTTGGTCAGTGAAATTCAGCAAATTCTTCAATCACCCTCTCAGCCTTCTCTCCATAAACAGAAGATGATCAACCAGCTCCTTGCCTTCTTAATTCTTAAGTTAACCCGCATGTCATTACCTTCCAAATTCATAGTCCTGTCCCACAACACCTCAGTTGTCTTCTACTTGAAATTTACCTCCATTTTATGCCTTGTGTTTTGTAGCACATCTCTTTGGCACACACCTCCATCGCAAGAGACAAGCTTATAACTTATGCTGTATCTATGAATATGGGCTACAGATATGACTACATGGGAAGCACCTAGCTGGCCAGCCCCACCAGCTTGCTAAGGATGTGACCAATTTTGCCCTCCATCTCAATCACTGCTACCTACAAAATTGTTTCAGATACATACATTGGTACTTCCCACACCAAATACCTGCTTTTGTACAAAAGACAGCCTGATCAATTCAATCTATTGTTTTAGTACAAAGACAATCTCAGGACTGAGTTCTCTTAAATGTCTATCATGGTTGGGTTCCACAGCACTCCCCCCATTATATTAGATTCCACATACACTGAACATCTGAAATGTTTTGTCAGCATGCATTGAAGTGAATCTTATATGTGCCCAAGTACCCGAACCTAGACTTTGAGATACTGAATACAAAATCAATGGCACATGCTCTACTGCAATATCCAAAATGCTTGCATGCCTAATGACAGGCATGGTTTGCTTTGTAGTGAGAATGTGCTACCCTATAGGTTGTGAGGTTTCATGAGAGGTGCACCAATATGACTCACTATATACAATAGTTCTGGCTCTGGCACTGACATTGTCTATCTGTCACCTTGCTGCTGGGCACACTGCAGATTGTAAAAGCTCCTCACATATCAGCATATTTATGTCATGCACCACTTCAGTTGCAAAGGATAGCATTGTGTTCTCAGCTGACAGAGATATGCTTGAAAATGCAGAAGTGTACTGCAAATGTTTGCTTCTACCTTTACGTATTTCAGCATTTTCTGTTCTTTCACAAAATCCCATGGAGGATGCAGACATTCCCTAATAGCTTGAATACTTTTTTACCTAAATATGAAGTCTAGCTGTTTTGTCTGCACTCACTATTAAGAAGTGGTATGTATTTTGCATAAATCATTCTCCAATCCAGTCAATTGTGTTTGCATTTTTGGCTAAAATCTTTACTAACTAGCAAATTTTGAAATAAACTTCCACCAAGTCAAATAAATGTGACAATTTATCAGTAATTTTGTAACAAGTGTTTACAGTACTTCTCTTGGAGATGGTTATCCAAACATTTCATGACTTAATTTTATAGTCGACACTGTTAGAAAATCTCTGATAATCATTTCTGCAACAAGCCATCAAACACTACTGCATGACTTACACTGTTGTAACTTGTGTCCCTCTTACTCTCTTCAGCTGACTATCAGCTGTCACCAAATCCTTTCCTTGTTCACTGGCTCTAACAGACCTTCCTTTGCCTCCCCTGGATGTTACCGGACCAATTATCAGGCCTGCTGAGGAAACTGAGGATGCTTTTTCAGCATGTTACTACTGCCGGGGAGTGAGTATAACCTGGCTCATCCGTCCAGCAGCAATCTTGTGAGCTCCACAGTGGCTGCCTGTAGGGGGTGCTTGCATGTTTCTGTACATGTGCAACCTCCCTACCAAGTGTTATACCACTTATAAGACAGAGCTTGCATGGCCTTTAGTGATGCAATGTGACATCCTCCCATTCTCTCCTGTCACATCCCACCAGTGCCCATGTCGCTAGTTGAACATAGGTTGTCTGGAACACAGTCAGGGCTATATCCCTCTGCACCATGGGGCTAGGTTGCCTTAATCTGCCCCCCAGATTCACCAACAGTCCATGCAAGAATAGTCTGTTCTTGCAAGGACTGTTCTGTGTAGGAAAGCAGCAGCAGCTTGCCCTACATATTAATGAGGGTGTGCTGCTGTATTCCTGCACCTACACCATCCGTGTATGAGTGCAGGGGGCATGTATAAGTACTGCACGGACACTTAAACACACCCCCTGCACTCAGAAAGTGCTGTACGGCACTTTCAAACAAGGAAGTAGCAAAATATTAGAGCCTGGCTCTAATATTATCCATTATTTCAGTGTCTGTGGACACTAAAATGTAAAACTGAGCATGTCAGTGTCCATGGACACTGAAATAAGAAAAAAAAGAAAGCACACAATCCCTAAGAAGTAGCCCTCACAGTACATGACTGTCCCTGGAATGGCCAGATCCCTTCCCCACATGCTTGCAACCTGCTGATAAATATATGTAATAATTTAATATTTCTTTTATTTTTTTTTTTTTACAATAAAAAAGAAAGTTTAAGCAGAGCACAGTGGGTTTGACTCAGCCCAACTTAAATGCTGTTTGAGAGTCAAATAGAATTGTGAAGAACAACCCCTTGTTGTTGATGTAGTGTAGTGGTTCAAATGGTTCAAATCCTACATCTGGCCAACTAGAAGCAGTTGTATAAATTAGTTTTTATGAAATGGAATGATATTTGTAAGTCATATGCCTCACAGATGGTAGTGTAGGGCTGAGAAAATGCCATATGGAAATGTAAAAAAACATTTCTATCTTTTTATTTAAATAATTGTTTGCAGCCACCTAAGCCTGCTGCACCTCTGCTGAAACTAGTTAAGGATTGCTTAAGCATGAAACGATAAGCAATCTTTAGCAACTGTAAGTTTTGCATAGCTGGTTTAAGCATAGCTTAGCATATTTGAAAATCGGCCAATCATGGAAAAGTGTGGGAAATGGCTCTATTTAAACTGCACAGGCAGGAATACAGCCATATCTCTTCAAATCTGATCAGGGCAGCAACAACGTCAGGTGTAGGATAGGGTGTTCACTTCCGGGCACAATGCTGGGGCATCCAGGAGTCCAGGGTCATATCTGGACTCCTTATCAAAGACCATGAAGCTAGACTGCTGCAGGGCCAGTACCAGGGCTCCCAGTACAAAGCGGAGGCCTGGGACCATCTGGTACGTGATCTCACCAGTGCTACTGGCATTCCCCAAACTGGTGAGCAGGTGCATCATCACTATGACGACCTAAAGCGTAAGAGGGGTGAGCTCTTGGCCCAGTGGATCCAAGAGGCATGAGCAGATGATGTCCCAGAAGTTTGTAACTATCCAGTCTGTGCATTTGTAAATAATTATTTAAAAATTGTATACGTTACTGTACAGGTGTGTTTAATGTGTGTTCCTTCCCCATACACCTGCCAATGAGAGGGCTGCGAACATTGATGCCCATGCACAGCGCTTGGCCCGACTGCGCCAAGGGTTTGGTAAGTACAGAAATATTCATAATATCTGCTGTAATAAATTAGAAATAGTAAAGGTAGTACTGTCTGTATATATAATTGTTCTCTAACTCTACTGAATAAATGCATGTGTCAGGCTGCCAGTGTGAGAACTCAGTAGTGCCACCTGTTCTGTAATACAGAGGTTTGTAGCAAACAAGGCACAACTGAGGAAGGAAGAGTAGGATGTGTATTAGGCTCTCTGAAAGAACCTGCTAAGAAACTGCTGTGTCAGGGCTACTGTAACAGTTACAAATGAGAACCATCCTCCTCTGCAGATCATGCAGTTCATAGGTTGGTACTAGGCTATCGGCCCTAGGGCCTATACAAGCCTAGCCATAACAATTCCCTGGCTGTTTCTTCCCACACTATTTACTTTCCTGGACCCCTGTCTAGCAGGGTTTAAATAAGTAGCCCTTGCAAGTCTCAAACCCAGGACCCTACACACTATAACCAAATTGATTTACCACTAAGCCATTTCAGATGTTCGGTAATGCTAACTGTGGATTTCTGAGTTATAGAAGGTGTTGTTATGTCAAAAATAATAAAGCTGACTACCACAAACTGTTGACTTTCATTTGTCTTGTATATGAAAAGTACAATTGTGTAGCTGCTGCAGCATGCAGTAACTAATGTGAAGTGATGTAGCACTGTTCTTCTGCATAGTTCAGAATGTGAATCTGAAATAACTGACAAAATGCAAAAATAAATATTTTCTTCAGTAATGTCTTCTACTGTGTTCCTGCCAGCATTGCCTTGTGTTAACCTTTCCATTTCAGCTGTATGCAGTCTTGAATGTACAGGAAAGTGTGAGACACTAAGAGGTGCAGACTGCAAAATTAGAGTGTGTTGACTTGATTCTAAACTGAAGTATGTTTTATTGAAATGTCCAAATGTTGAGTTTTAATAATCTGCTTATATTGTGTAAACAGTAACATTAAACGTTTCCTGTTCTGATTTTTGTTGTAGTTATTGTGGAAAACAAATAAAAAGACGTGATAAAAAAGTAGAGTGTGTAGAAAAGTATGTACTAGACAGAAATAACTTACACACACACACACACACACACACACACACACACACACACACACACACACACACACACACACACACACACACACACACACACCACGGTTCGAATCGAGGGACTGCTTCTAACATGTCTTTCTAGTTCTACAGCTGTAAACTTGAATATTGGTAGTAACACTAATCTATTGTGAACAGATATTTTCCCCACAGGTAAAGAAGTATCTGCAAAAGCAGTATGATGGGTATATGTATGAAATGTGGAAGCAGTATGATGGGTATATGTATGAATGTGGAAGCAGTATGATGGGTATATGTATGAATGTGGAAGCAGTATGATGGGTATATGTATGAAAGGTGGAAGCAGTATGATGGGTGTATGTATGAAATGTGGAAGCAGTATGATGGGTATATGAATGAAATGTGGAAGCAGTATGATGGGTATATGTATGAATGTGGAAGCAGTATGATGGGTATATGTATGAATGTGGAAGCAGTATGATGGGTTTATGTATGAAATGTGGAAGCAGTATGATGGGTATATGTATGAATGTGGAAGCAGTATGATGGGTATATGTATGAAATGTGGAAGCAGTATGATGGGTATATGTATGAAATGTGGAAGCAGTATGATGGGTATATGTATGAAATGTGGAAGCAGTATGATGGGTATATGTATGAAATGTGGAAGCAGTGTGATGGGTATATGTATGAAATGTGGAAGCAGTGTGATGGGTATATGTATGAAATGTGGAAGCAGTATGATGGGTATATGTATGAAATGTGGAAGCAGTATGATGGGTATATGTATGAAATGTGGAAGCAGTATGATGGGTATATGTATGAATGTGGAAGCAGTATGATGGGTATATGTATGAAATGTGGAAGCAGTATGATGGGTATATGTATGAATGTGGAAGCAGTATGATGGGTATATGTATGAAATGTGGAAGCAGTATGATGGGTATATGTATGAAATGTGGAATCAGTATGATGGGTATATGTATGAATGTGGAAGCAGTACGATGGGTATTTGTATGAATGTGGAAGCAGTATGATGGGTATATGTATGAAATGTGGAAGCAGTATGATGGGTATATGTATGAAATGTGGAAGCAGTATGATGGGTATATGTATGAATGTGGAAGCAGTACGATGGGTATTTGTATGAATGTGGAAGCAGTATGATGGGTATATTTATGAAATGTGGAAGCAGTATGATGGGTATATGTATGAATGTGGAAGCAGTATGATGGGTATATGTATGAAATGTGGAAGCAGTATGATGGCTATATGTATGAAATGTGGAAGCAGTATGATGGGTATATGTAGGAAATGTGGAAGCAGTATGATGGGTATATGTATGAATGTGGAAGCAGTATGATGGGTATATGTATGAATGTGGAAGCAGTATGATGGGTGTATGTATGAATGTGGAAGCAGTATGATGGCTATATGTATGAAATGTGGAAGCAGTATGATGGGTATATGTATGAAATGTGGAAGCAGTATGATGGGTATATGTATGAAATGTGGAAGCAGTACGATGGGTATATGTATGAAATGTGGAAGCAGTATGATGGGTATATTTATGAAATGTGGAAGCAGTATGATGGGTATATGTATGAAATGTGGAAGCAGTACGATGGGTATATGTATGAAATGTGGAAGCAGTACGATGGGTATATGTATGAAATGTGGAAGCAGTGTGATGGGTATATTTATGAAATGTGGAAGCAGTATGATGGGTATATGTATGAATGTGGAAGCAGTACGATGGGTATATGTATGAAATGTGGAAGCAGTATGATGGCTATATGTATGAAATGTGGAAGCAGTATGATGGGTATATGTATGAAATGTGGAAGCAGTATGATGGGTATATGTATGAATGTGGAAGCAGTATGATGGGTATATGCATGAATGTTGAAGCAGTATGATGGGTATATGTATGAAATGTGGAAGCAGTATGATGGGTATATGTATGAAATGTGGAAGCAGTATGATGGGTATATGCATGAATGTGGAAGCAGTATGATGGGTATATGTATGAAATGTGGAAGCAGTATGATCGGTATATATATGAAATGTGGAAGCAGTATGATGGGTGTATGTATGAAATGTGGAAGCAGTATGATGGGTATATGTATGAAATGTGGAAGCAGTATGATGGGTATATGTATGAAATGTGGAAGCAGTATGATGGGTATATGTATGAATGTATACAAATGTATGAATGTGTACAAATGTTCTGTTGAGCAGCCCCAGTCCTACAAATAGAAGCAGGCTAGCCATCTGCACTATCCAGTCTGGCCAATGCAAGCCTCTCAAGTGTCACACTGTCATGAATAGTTTCCCCTGTCGCCAAGGAAGCTGCACCCAGATATCACTGTACAAGTATGCCTAAAGCACACTTACAGAACAGCAGGACAGGGGACACATTGTTACTTGTACCAGTAAGTATGACAGGTATGAGTCTCCTATACTTATGTATGTAGAGTTGTCATACCTTGCCCCATAGTACTCCAGGTGCACATATGTACAGGTGTGTATGTGCTGTAGTAGCTGCATGGCCCAGGTAGAGGTTAAGGTTGCGCAGAACTGTAGAGTATTGAAGAGTAGTGTATTGAGAAGTATCACTGAATGCAGTTGTTAATGGAATTATTTTCTCTTCCCCCACCACTCATCTGCTCCAATAATTGCACAAAATCTAATATGGGTATGTTTTTACCAAAACATACTGTTGGGACCTTTGTTCCATTTTGGTAATTATATTTGAAATTGTGTGCATACTAACATACCTTGTTGAATAACCATTGTTTTTGGCCTGTTGCCATAAATATAACTGGCATGCTGTTGCAATCCTGACTGCCATTCCATGTCTGCATGGGTTCTGTTTGCCTTGCCACTGTTCTGGGTCAAATGGAACACCCATGCATGCTGTGTCGACTAATGTTTAAATGTTTTGTTCATAACTAACCAATACACCTTGTTAATTCTCACTCCATAACATGTTCGGGAAGGCTGATCCTGGCAGATCCATCTCTTCCACCCCACCTGGCCAAGGCACTGGGACCCAACCTGGGCCTCCCTCATCTGCTGGTTCTGCACCACGCTCGGGTGGAAACACTGTAGAGGATGGGGCCTGTCCTTCCCCTGCATGCGGGCTCAGTGAGGATCTTGTCTCCCAGCACAAGGTCCGTGGCATGGTGCACAGTGTCCTCCAGTTAGAGCTGGATGAATGACTGTGCCAGGTGCAGGGCAGACTGGTGCAGCTTGAGGGGCAGCTGGACCCTCCAGTTCAGCCCCCAGCACAGCCACCTTTGAAGTCATGAAGGAGTAGTGGAGACTGCCACTGGGTGGGGACATCAGTCCTACTACTGCCATCTAGGGGGCTCATGGGCATCTGATTCCCAACCATCCTCCCTGTCCAAGGTGCCCCCCCCATGTGTCACACACCACCCCTGTCTGTTGTCTTGTGTGTCTTGTCTGTCTGCAAATGCAGCCTCGCCTACCAAACATTCCTACCCACACTTACCTACACTCCTTCCCCATCATCTCACTCTCAACTTAAAACAACAAAAGGGCATCTGTCTCAA
>NC_056751.1:674053765-674083765 GCF_019279795.1 Protopterus annectens | reverse complement strand
TCACACACATCCAGGATCTTTTCCTCACAGGTAAGGAAAAGGGCCAACGCCCACATGGAGTACTCAATTATAGGAGTGTGTTGCCATGACATTGGCTATTGGAATGACTACACAGCTGCTCTGCATGCAGTCAGCAAATGGGGAACACCAACTGGTGCTCAGGCTGTCACATGGTCATGAGCATGTCCTACAAAAGACAAGCTTCCATCTATTCAAACCACCTCTGTCCTAGAGAGTCCATCAGTTCAAAGCTGAAATAGTGTGAGAAAAAAGAATAAGAAAGGATATATCTGTGACATATCCAGAAAAAAAAGGTACGTAAAACAAGTACGCATGTAACTGAATGCAGTAGGTGGTCTGTAATAATAGGAAATAGGGGTTTGAAAGCATATGACTCAAGAAGACTTGCTGTACTGATGTACTGCTGAACAGCACTAATGGTCACAGCATGTGGCCCTGTCTGTAGTGACTAGGCCAGCTACTGGGATGTTGTACATATCCATATGTTGCATATAACTATGATACACATTTTGTCTTGTAAGTATAAGACAAGTATACAGAGCATGTGCAGAGTAAAGTACTGCTGCAGATGGGTCTATATTAGATACTCTAAGTTACTGAACTTCGAATACGATATTGTCGACACCATATCATCGAAGTTCAGTAACATTGAATACCTAATAAAAAATTAAAACAAGACAGAAAATACAACTACCTGCTGCACCCCCCACACCCCCACTACTTAAATATACCAACTCCGAGATCACCCTACAGTGTAGGAAAGAGAAATCTTCCCTTATAGGTTCATAGTTTCATAGGTTGGTACTAGGCTATCACCCCTAGGGCCTATACAAGCCTAGCCATAACAATTCCCTGGCTATTTCTTCCCGCACTATTTACTTCCTTGGACCCCTGTCTAGCAGAGCGACTGACATGATCCCTGGGGTGAATTTCCTTTCTCCCATCCAATTGTCAAGGTTCCTTTTGAAGAGGGCTAAAGAGGCACTCTGCTTGACATGTATGGGTAGTCTATTCCAGAGTCTGGGGAGTCTCTGGGTCAGGAACTAATACCTCCAGCATATTTTGTTTATTGTGATGACAAGGTTTAGATCCCTGGACCAGTGGCTCTGAGGGATTGGGATTTCCTTAAGTGCAGCATGTCCAACAGCTCTGGGTTTGACATGGCCTTGTATGTTAAGCAGAGATCGCCTCTGAGTAGACGATATGCGACAGAGTATAGCTGGAGTTTTTTAAGGTGGTCAGCGTAGGGCATCTGCTTTAGGCCTGTGATTCTTTTAGTGAGGTATTTCTGTGGCCTTTCCAGTTGTTGCAGATGTCCTGAGAGGTACATACCAAATTGGGCATTGTATTCTATAATGGCTCTAAAGAGAGATGAGTACAGTGGGACAATGACCTCCTTTTTTCTGGACGAAAAGCCCTTAGTGATGAGGTTTGCCACATAGAAGGATTTCCTGACTATTGTGATGATGTGGTTATCGAAGGTGGGACCACTGTCCACCTGTGTCCCTAAGTCTCTTATCACACTTTCAGTGTTTAGTGTACTGCCACCTATGTGGTAATTCACAGGTACATGTTTTTTCCCAAAGGGAAAAACTATACATTTCTTGGCACTGAGCTTGAGCCCATCACTCTGGAACCAAGCATCTGTTTCTGCACCGTGGTGCATTAAAGTGCAATCTCAGAGTGGGTGGGAGGTGCAGTCCCCCACATGGGGGGTGCAGGGGTGCTTACCCCCCTGCTTTAACCCGTCAGGGTAAGGTTCCTTTCTTTTATTTTATTTTTGTTTTTATTTCGAAGTTATGGAACTTCGATCATATGGTGTCGACCATATGGTATTCAAAGTTCCGTAACTTCGATTTTGTAATATAGACCCCTGCAGATGTGTGTGTTCAACTGCATGTTATATACTGAGCTCATACCATTCAACTGTCCAGTGTTCTGCACACTGACCATATGTGTGCCTCATATTTGTAGTCATTTGTCCATAGAGTTGTGTCATGTCAGTCAAATCCTTGCCAAATCTGTGAAGACTGACATTACAACATCCCCCTTAATTGTTCGTTGCCTTTTCCCATTCAGGATTGCCACAGTGGATCACCTGTTGCCATTTCTGCCTGTCCTCTAATTTTGCTCTGTCACACCAACCACCTGCATGTCCTCTCTCACCACATCCAGAAAACTTATCTGAGGCCTTTCTCTCTTCCTCTTCCCTGGCAGCTACATCCTTACTCTCCTTTTTACAATATACTCAGCACCTCTCCTAAGCACATGTCCAAACTGATGCAATGCTGCCTCTCCAACATTGTCTCATATCTGTCCAACATGGCCTGAGCCTGTCATATACATATTGCCAAACATGTCCACCCGTGTCACACCCAGTGCAAAACATAACATCTGTAACTCTGCCATGTGTAGCTCTGACCCCTGCCTTTTTGGCAATGCCAATGTCTCCAAATCATATAACATAGGTGGTCTCACTACCCTCTTGTAGACCTTACATAGCACGTTTACTGGTACTCTTTTGTCACATATCACTCTTGACACTCTTCTCCACCCTCTCCATCCTGCTTGTAATCTCTTCTATGCCTGTCCTCCATAGTCCTCATTACTCTGAAATGTTGATCACAATCATTTGAACACATCCACCTTTGTCAACTGTACTCCATGCATCCTCAACATTCTGCTATCATCCCTCTCATTCACACATATATATTCTGTCCTAGTGCTGCTCACCTTCATTCCTCTCCTCCATAGAGCAAATGTCCACCTCTCCAGGGTCTCCAAAAGCTGTCCCCTACACTCAGTACAGATCACAATGTTATCTGCAAGCAACATAGTCAATGGGGACTCCCATTTGATCTTGTCTGTCAACCTGTCCATCCCCATTGCAAATTAGAAAGGACTCACAGCTGATCCATGATGTCATCCTGCCTCCACCTTAAACACATCCGTCAATCCCAATGCAGACCTCAATGCTGTCACACCACCCTTGTACATATCCTGTACCACTCTTACATATATCTCTTCCACTCATGACTTCATCATGCAATACCACAACTCCTGTCTAGGCACCCTGTCATATGCTTTTTGTATGCCCAGAGTGACACAGAGTAACTCCTGACATTCTCTGTATTCCAACAGTAACAGTCTCAGAGCAAACATCACATTGATAGTGCCCTTTCCACGCATGACACCATACTGCTGACCAGTACTCCTCACCTCCCTGCATAACCTAGCTTCCACTACTCTTACTCATAACTTCATGCTGTGACTGTTCAGTGTTATCCCTCTGTAGTTATCACAGCTATGCAGATCACCCTCATTCTTAACACCATACCCAAGCACTTTCTCTCCACTCTTCATGCAACCTCACACTTCCCAAGATATCAGTAAACAGTCTAGCTAACACACCACTGTCATTTCCCATAAACAAACCCATGTTTCCACAGGTGTGTAATGTGGGCCATCAGGCTTACCAGTATTCATTCTCTTCATAGCTATCTTTACATCTTCCTTGTTAAGCCATTGCACTTCCTGATTCACCATATCCACATCATCCAACCTTCTCTGTCTCATTCTCTTCATTCATCAGCCTCTCAAAGTACTGTCCATGTGCTCAACACACTCTCCTCGCTTGTGAGTACATATACCTCATCATCCTTTATCACTGTCCATGTGCTCCACACACTCTCCACTTTTGTGAGTACATATACCTCATCATCCTTTATCACTGTCCATGTGCTCAACACACTCTCCTCGCTTGGAAGTACATATACCTCATCATCCTTTATCACTGTCCATGTGCTCAACACACTCTCCTCACTTGTGAGTACATATACCTCATCATCCTTTATCACTGTCCATGTGCTCAACACACTCTCACTTGTGAGTACATATACCTCATCATCCTTTATCACTGTCCATGTGCTCAACACACTCTCCTCGCTTGTGAGTACATATACCTCATCATCCTTTATCACTGTCCATGTGCTCAACACACTCTCCTCACTTGTGAGTACATATACCTCATCATCCTTTATCACTGTCCATGTGCTCAACACGCTCTCGCTTGTGAGTACATATACCTCATCATCCTTTATCACTGTCCATGTGCTCAACACACTCTCCTCACTTGTGAGAACATATACCTCATCATCCTTTATTATCCATATCTGCTGCACATCTTTCCTAGCTCAGTGCATCTGTCCAGCCAATCGATACAATTCCTTTCATCCCTCCTTAGTGTCCAACCTGTCATTGAACTCTTCATATGCCCATCCTCGGCCTTTGCCACCTCTCTCTTTGCCATGCACATCATCTCCTCATACTCCTGCCTACTTTCCTCATCTCTCTGACAATCCCACTCCTTCTTCCCCAACCTCTGTCTCTGTATACTGTCTAGTACTTTCTCAGTCCACCAACAGGTTTCCTTTTACTGCTTGTTCCATCCACATGTCACCACAAGCTTCCGTCTAGCTGTCCCCCTTACCAGCTCTGTTGTACTTAATCAGATATTTGTTAGATTGTCACTGCCACCCAGTGCCTGTCTCAACTCTTCCCTGAACTCCACCTCACAAGCACACTTTTCCAATTCTCACCATTTGTTCCTTGGTGCTGCTCCCACATGCCTCCTCATCTCGATCACCAACATCGTTTCACATACCAACATTCCCTGCTGCCTAAATACACTTTCCCCTGTCACCACTTTACAGTCTCCAATCTCCTTCAAACTGTCCCTCCTACATTGGATATATTCCACCTGTGTGCATTTTACTCCACTCTTGTATGTCACCCTATGCTCCTCCCTCATCTTATAGTGCGTATTCACCACAGCCATGTCCATCCTTTTTGTAAAATCCACTACCATCTCAAGGTCTCCACTACTTTTAACACCATACATACCCCTCAATCCCCTCTGTTACCTTCACCAACATGCCCATTGAAATCTGCTGCAATGACCAGTCTGTCACCCTTGGGTACAGTCATCACCATGTCATCCAACTGACATCACATTTCTCTTTCTCATCCATTGCACAACCAACTTGCATAGCATATGCACTAACAACAGTCATTGTTACACCATCAGGTTACAGCTTCAGAAACATCACTCTATCAGACACTTATATCATCCTCCCAAAACACTCTTGGCAAACTGTTCCTTCAGCAGAAGCCCTACCCCTTCCCACCTCCAGTTCACACCTTGATAACACAGTTGTGACCTGCTACCATACACCCAGCCATAATCCCCTTCCTTGTGGTCTCTTGCACACATACAATATAATCATCCCCTGACCATCACATCAGCTAGCCTGGGCCCTATGCCACTCATACTGCCAACATTAACAATTCTTACCCACAATACCACCCCCCTAGCCTTTCCCCTCTCTTCCTGTCATATGACTGTTGGACATCCTCCAGGGGATGCCTATCCTGTCAGTGCAAAAGCTACTGTGCCATTGAATGACTCAAGTGTATTACAGCAATATAGAGACACTGTCCCTGATTTTGTCCCATTGCACCCATGGCATGCTACAGATGTTCTGCTGTAACAGGTTGAGAGGGATGACTGCGCAGAAGGAGTGTGAATTTAGTGTGCCATGTTGACATAGAACAGACATGTCTGTGAGGTATTAACTATACACATTTTAGTATGAGTAGGTGTATGTGTCCACCTCATGAAAATAGACATGGGATGCAAAATGTCAGTTAAAACAGCTGTACATGTTGTACACATGTTTAATCTTAGTTACTGTGCACCCAAAAGAGTGACAGTTTTACAGCTACTGGCTGTTGCATTGCTTGACACAGCCATGGTTAGTACAGTACGCATGATTATCATTACTAAATTAGAGCAGTGTCCAACTGTGCTATGACTTTGGGACCATGCCCACTACAAACAACAGATTGAACACATACATGGCTGTATGGACTCAGCAATACCTTATTTGTCATACCTGCCTCCACCAACATACAGTAATCCCCTTTGCTGGACAGCAGCATTACACAAACCACAGGCATGGTCCCTACAGTGACTGTACAGGGCAAAGTAGGGGTAGGAACCAACCTGACATTGTCAGCCATTGTCTGAACAAGCATACAAGGTCACAGGTGGATTACTGTAAGGCCAGTTATGATTACAAATTGGAGACATCCACCAGGGACAATCACAAGGCCATCTTCCCATATGTCTGCAATCTCTGAGGCAACATGCCAACCCAACCTGTAACGGTGGCCAATCAGATCACATACACACACAGCATAGTTACAGGCAACCCGATGCAGATAGGGTTGGGGCAAACATCCCCACCTGGCTCAGCATCACTATAGGTGGACATGTACTGCACCCACACCCCTCCCCTCATCACCAGTGAGCAGGTACATATTGCCTACTGAAAGGCAACAAATGTAAGTATCCATGGGACAGCATATCATCTCTGTCAGCATCCTACATTAACTCAGACATGTGCTCACAGCAGCATTACACAGTGTAGTCACAACAAGCCGCAGCACCATCCTCACACCATCCACATAGAAGATGGCTAATGTTATCCATTTACACAGACCTGAATGAGGAATGATGGATTATGCAAACAACTTGTCCTCACTGTGGGCAATATGACTCATCAGGACCAGGAGTGCAATGCAAGCTGATACTGTGCTGATAGATTACAGGGGTATGGTGTGGTTGTGAGTGTTGGCTACTGGTATGGTTGTGAGTGCTGGCTACTGGTATTCAAGGTACATGTGCAGGTACTGGACATACTGTTGCCAAATGTACAGGGTCCTGAGATGTTTTCCCTGTTAGTGTCTACCAAGGGCAATGTCACATCACTGGCGGGAGACCACTTCACCAATGAAATGCAACCTGATACTGGAAGCTATGATACAGAACCACACATTATTGTTGGGACGAAGCCAGCAGCATCTGTGGGAGAGGACCACCCTGTGGGATGACCCTGTCCAAAGGGTAAATTAGGTAGGCCTGCACACACGTACATATGAGCAGGTGCAGCATCATGCCACCAAGCTCATACGCCATGCCTGGCAAAGGGCTACTGCTGTGGCCAGGTACCCCACAATCACAGATGGGAGACCAGCCCCCACTGACACCAAATGAGGAGCTCCTTGCCAAGCTTGGGCCACCCATTACAGTACAATACCAGGGTACGAAGCTCCACTTGCTAGAGGTGGGTGGCACCCACACAATGGACAAGAAGCATGAAGGTAAGGCCCTGTAGGGATTAGTAGACTACTGTATAAGACATACTTGTATCTGTACAGTATCTACATGCATGTTTCAGGTACAATTGCAGCTGTGGATGGGGATTTCTAATGCACAGAAGTGCAAATCTATGGTGAAGGACAACAAAATGTGTAGTATTTGGTGTTGTACTGTAAATGTGCAGACATGCTGCATCCATCCTTTTCCAAGGGCACATGTGAGTCTGCCGACAATGCCTCTCTCCCACAACTACATAGGTCACTCTGGTCTGCATATGGGACAGCAGCCTGAAGCTGGTGAGTATGGAATTCTTCAGTTGTGCTTTGGCAATACCCCAGGCATGTGGAGGTGATGCAAGTTACCATGCACACAACTATGACTAACAGCCATATTGCTTTATGTGCATGTTCACATATGGTGGAGTTAATTCTATTGCATCACAGCAGTCACCGCAGGGGCCAATCTTAAGAGAATGTAACATTCCTGTACCATACCTCACAACCAGTAAGTGCAAGACATCTGGACAGACACCAGCAAATGTATTGGACAAACAGACTAAGGTAGGGACATGTGTGAAACATTACTGCTATACAGCAGCTATGAAATGTATACACACACCTGTGAAGATGCCATTTGTTTCTGATATATACTGATTGAGACCACAATATGTCAATCCACACCTTTCGCAACCTTTAATGTGACCCATGACATGAACAGTTCACTTGCAAAACCAAGCATCTGGACTCCTGTATTGTACCTACAAGCCTGGACAAGTGTGAAGGTAGCAGATGTTGTATCAGTATGCTGTTTCAGTCAGGTATGATACCTGATGCTGCCATATGTGTCAGTACACTCACTGTGGCTTATTTGGCAACTATATCACATATATGGGCATTGTTAAGGCAGACAGAGCACTAATAGGTTCCAAACAGCTTGGATGTTCCAGACACATCTGTACAGAGGACTGGTATGGCCTGTACAATGGTTTCACATGCTGCATGTACCAACTCTTTTGCTCAACGTTTTCTAGAATTCATAAATTCCAATGCCTTGGATCAACTTATTCACACCCCCACCAGGGGCAGCAATATCATAGACCTGGTCATTACCAACATGGGAAACCGGTGTTCCACACCAGAGGTCAATTCCTCGTTGGTCAGATCCGAACACAAGCTAATCAGCCTAGACATCCACATCCCACCCCCACCCCGAATTAGGGAAACAATCATAAAATAACTTCTCCAAAGCCAACGTCACACTTCTTAAGACAGAAGTGGCAAACTTCATGACACCCATGCAAATGGAAAATAGAGGTATGACTGCTGAATCCTACACAAATGCACTTTATAAGCACTTACACGAGTGCATGGATGATGCTATCCCTAATAGAACCAAGATGTTATCTTCCAAAAAAAGCAAGCCAATCTGGTGGTCCTCTGCCATAAACAAACTCTACAACAGAAGAAGGAAACTGTTGCAAAAAAGAGTAAAATCCCATGACTGGAGGAACTCCCTGGTCAACCTCAGTAAGAAGCTGAAATCCCTCATAAAATCCTTCAAAGCTAGTTATGAAAACAAAATTGCCACTGACTCTAAAGACAACCACAAAGCATTATATAGCTATGTCAAGAATCACAATGGGAACACTCATATCTGCTTTGAGTTACAGCACAATGGCACTAAATATACAGAACCAACTGATATTGCCAACATCCTAGCAGATAGGTTCAGTGCTAACTTTACCCCCCCCTCACCCCCTACAGGGCCCATCTCTATACCAGAAGAATGCAAAGTTCCTATAATCATGGCTGCACAGGTAAAAAACACATTCTCCAAAGCCAAGAACACAGCATCCATGGGACCTGACAATATCCCAGGCTGCGTTCTACACGAACTACCGAATGAACTGGCACCCTATCTAAGTACCATGTTCAATCATAGCCTCACCTCAGGCTTTGTACCCACTGAATGGTGCACTGCAACAGTTATCCCACTCCACAAAGGGGGAGCCACGACGGACCCTGGGAACTACTTCCCCATTAGCCTAACGAGCCTGCTCTGCAAGACCATGGAACGTATTATAGTGGAACTCATAAACAAAGACATTGGTAATCTCCAAACTCTGGACCCTACCTAGTTTGGATTTGTAAAAGGCGGATCATGTCTCCTAAACCTGATTGACTTCTTTGAAGCAGTCATCAAAGCCATAGATGAGGGTAAAATGGTTCACACAGCTTATCTAGATCTCACCAAGGCTTTCGACACCATCCCCCACTCTGGAATTATAGATAAGCTCACTAAACTAGGTATAAATCCCTATGTCACAAGATGGCTTGCCAACTGGCTCATGAACAGAACCCACACTGTGAAAGTAGCGGATTCCAAATCCGACTTCAGACCAGTGACAAGTGGAGTACCACAGGGTTCAGTCCTGGGTCCTCTCCTGTTTGGTATCTACTTCTCTGAAGTGCAGGCTAACACAGAAGGCCTTTGTCTAACAAAGTTTGTAGATGACTGCAAACTAGGAGCCATAATCAAAACTCCTAACGATGTGGACAAACTACAAAAGGACCTCACTGAGACAGATACCTGGTGTCAAAACCATGGCCTGAAGCTCAATGCCAAAAAGTGTATTGTCATCCCCTTTGGTAAAAACTCTGTACCCATGAACTACCACATAGCTGGTAGTCTATTTAATGCCGAAAATGTGATAAGAGACCTTGGGACACAGGTGAACAGTAGTCTCTCCTTTGATAATCACATCACCACAGTGGTCAGGAAATCCTTCTACGTGGCTCATCTCATCACAAAAGGATTTTCATCCAGAAAAAAAGAGATCATTGTTCCCCTCTACTCATCACTCATTAGACCCATTATAGAGTACAATGCCCCTTTTGGTATGTACCTCACAAGATATCTACAACAACTGCAAAGACCACAGAAATACCTCACAAAGAGGATTACTGACCTCAAATAGATGCCCTATGCAGACCGTCTCAAAAAACTACAGCTTTACTCCATCGCATATCGCCTACTCAGGGGCGATCTCTGCCTAACATACAAAGCTATGTCAAACCCAGAGCTGTTGGACATGCTCCACTTAAAGAAATCCCAATCCCCCTGAGCTACACGCTCTAGGGACCTAAACCTTGTCACCACAATAAACAGAACATACTGGAGGGATAGATTCCTGTCCCAGAGACTTCCCATACTCTGGAACAGACTACCTATCTATGTCAAACAGAGCTCCTCATTAGCACTCTTCAAGAAAATTCTTGATGATTGGATGGGAAATGGGAAATTCACCCCAGGGATCACTTCTGTGGCTCTGCTCGACAGGGGCACAGGAAAATAATTTTCTTGGGTGGTGAAAGCCAGGGTACATTTTTTGGCTAGGCTTATACAGGCCCTAGGGCCAATAGCCTAGTACCTACCTATGAACCTATGTGAGGCAGATACCATTACCAGACTATATAAAGTAATAGCATCAGGAGGTAGTCACCTGCCATCTATGGTACACATCAAAATGGTATTAGCCACACAAGATATGATCCACACACACACACACACACACACACACACACACACAAAAGTATTGAGATTAGAACTCCTACCTATCTATTTATGTCTACTACAGTGTTACGCAGTTATCAGACGTGCCACCGAGATTACACAATTTCACATCATCCAAAGGTACTGGTAAGGTGAATGACATCAACAGGACTATTAGGATGAGTATGGTGGTACACAACTCAAAATGGTATAACCTTCACTGTACATGATTCTCCCACAAACACACACACACAAACAGTTGCCAGTATTGAGATTAGAACTCCTGCCTATCTAGTTATTTATATTATGGTATTATGCAGTTAGTATACGTGCCACGCAGCTTACACAATTTCACCTTCTCCAAAGGTACTTCTAAGGTAAATGACAACAACAGCACTAGTAAAGTAGGGTGGGGGAAATGTAATGGGTGGTACACAGATCAAAATGGTATAAGCAACACAGTTGCCTGTATTGGAATAAGCACTCCTGCCTATCTAGTTATGCCTACTATAGTGTTATGCAGTTGTCAGACATGCCACGGAGCTTATACAAGTTCACCTAGTCCAAAGGTACTTCTAAGGTGAATGACATCAAGAGGACTACTAAATTGGAGTGAGGGGAAGTGTAAAGGGTAGTATACAAGTCAAAAATGGCATAACCCACATAGTACATGATTCTCACACACACACAGTTGCCCATATTGAGATTAGAACCCCTGCCTATCTAGTTATTTGTACTATAGTGTTACTGCATGCACTACAGAGCTTACTGGACTTACAACTGGCCAAAGGTGCTGATAACTGCACAGCTGAGGTAAAGTATTACAGGTGGCAGGAAGTCTGCCTTCAGTTTCTCCCGTACATCTTGCTAGTTCTTTTTGTCTTGCACTTCACATAGCATTATAGCTTTGCATTTCAACAGGTCACTGTATCAATAAGTGTATCACACCTGGGAGCCATCAGCAGTACTTGTTCATCATGGAATTAGCCCCAGTACTTAGTACTTATGACCACCTCTCCTGGCATGATTGAAGTGCGGTTTTCTGTGCTTTCACCCATTAACCTGGTGCACTTGTCCATTCTGAGTCAACTGTTGCAAATGCCTCATGTACACAGACTACCCTGTCCTCTAAACTCCAAACACTCAGACCAGTGAGAGTTTCCCTTATATCACCAAATGTGGAACTATGCACTCTCCAGCAAAAACTGGACTAGCCGGTGAAGAGGATGAGATTAACACCTGCACCACACCCTGTGGACCACATAGCTCACCACAGCACCCACTATGACAGCCCTGACATACACTGAAAAGCCACACACCCACCTTCACAGAGGCATTCAATGGACATTTACACAAACAACACAGACCAGCACATCAGACACCCACTCAGACACCATGACATAGCACATGCCAAAGGGCACATATGTCACCTATACAGTGTGCCCCTCAACCTAAGCTCCTAAGGTTGACCACCTTGCACAATACAGTGATCATGGGACACAGATGTCCCACTCACTATGTTGATTATGGAGGAGGTAACAGCCAACTGTCTATCACGTGCCAGCATCCAACACATGACACACTCGGTCAGGCCCTCCACAACAGCTACAAGTATCACTCTGTCAACATCCATGTAGGTGTGAATGGCATGAGACACACCTCCTGGGCTACATGACAGGAGACATGGTTGAACACTCAGATTATGTGGTCCAGGCAGGTGTGACAGTAGCCCTGAGCAGTATACTGCCATCACCCAGAATGATGCTGCAGTACTATCAACAGATAATTGACTGCAACATTGGCTTACATGTTGTGTGTCATTCTCAGGCGATCCAGAATCTCTCTGCGTGGGATAACATGATTGACATACCTCAATGCCTTGCCAGAGATGTCCTAAATCTGCCAGCCCTGGGTTTCCAGGTACAGGGTAAGCGTCTTGCCACTCCTATAGTGCCTTATTAGGCAGTGTTCCAAATCAAATTACCACCATAACAGCTAGACATGTATGCAATCTGAAGGTCATGCTGCTCAACAGTAGACATCTAACTGTCAAGATGCAGTCACTCAAAGCACTCTTCAGAGTAGAGGACATTTACATTTGTGCTGTAATGGAGAGGTGGTTCAAAACAGCGGACAGCAGTCCTGCACTAAAATGCTATGATGGATTCCACAGCTGTCAGCACCAAAACATAGACCACACCTCCACAAGTGGTGTTGCCTCCATATCCATAATGGATATGCACACCTCTAAACTAATATCGCAGCATAATGCATCGGAGGTACTTCCAGTAAAACTGACTTTGGGGAAAAGTGCAATCCACACCATAGTCTGCTATCAGTCCCCAACTATGTCCCCAGACTGTCAATGCACATTCCTCAACACCCTGGCATCTATGAAGGTCCAACTCAAAACTGACTTAGTAGGAGATTTTAACTACCCCTCCATCACCTGGGGAAAGTAGTCAAGCACCAGTACACTGGCCCAATGCTTCATGGAATTCATCTGTTCCAATGCCCTGTACCAGCTCATAGTGACCCCCCAGTAGAGGATGCAACAACCTTGACCTGTGTTTGTCGATTACTTATATATGGGACTGTTGCTCGAACTGGCTAGGCTTCAAATGGCCCAAAAGGGCAGTTAGCCTAGTACTAACCTATGAACCTATGAACCTATGATCACAGTTGTCAATCCCTACCTGGTCAGATCCAAACATGGTGTAATCAACATGGAGCTCAACATCTCACCCACACACCCCCATAAAGGTAACCACCTTGCAAAACCTCTCCAATGCTGACATTGCAGTCATAAAAACAGGGGTGGATGACTTCACTGCACCCATGCCAATGGAAAAATAGCTACATGACTGTTGCATCATACACATATGCACTGCATAAACATGTACATAGATGCATGGCACTACCCATAGCCAATAGAACACAGACACTATCCTCCAAACACTGGAAGCCATTGTGATGGTCCCCTGCCATTAGTAATGTGTACAACAGAAGGAGGACACTGTTGCAGAAAATGGTGGTGTCCCAAGACTGGTGAACCCCCAGGCAGTTATGAAGGCAGATTTGCAGCAGACACTGATGACAATCACAAAAGCCTTTGATAGTTATATCAACAACCTCCACAGCAATAACCACAAGTGCTGTGAGTTTCTGCACAATCCTGATTCCTATCCTGACACAACAGATATTGGCCACAGTCTTGCCAACACATTCAATGCCAGCTTTACCCCTCTCCCCCCAAGTGGACAATCACAATGGCAGATGAATGCCAGGCATCCAGCATTACTGCAGGCCAGGTTAAACCTGCATTGTCCACAGGCAAGGATATAGCTTCCATGGGACCCCAACATATCCGTGGCTGTGTTCTACATGACATACAAAGAGACCTGGCACCACATCTGTGTGTCCTGGTCAGTCACAACCTCACCTCAGCCTTTGTCCTTCCAAAATGGCATACAGTCATCCCTCTTCATGAAGGGATAGCATCTACAGACCCTGGGGATTATTGGGCCCTTAGCCTGACAAGTTTACTATGTATGGGTATGGGCACATCATCAGGGACCTGATTGACCAGGATATGGGTGATCTCCTAACTCTGTACCCCACACAGTTTGGTTTTGTGAATGTCAGATCATGCATGCTCAACCTGGTTGATGTCTTTCAGTGAGTCACCAGGACTTTGTATGAAAGTAAGGCACTGCATACAGCCTACCTAAATCTGGCCAAGGCTTCTGATACCATTCCTCAGTCAGGGATTACTGGTAAGCACAACAAACTAGGCATCAACCCCTATATCAGTGGATGGCTTGCAAATTGGTTCACAGAACAAACAGTGTAACAGTGGCAAACTCCAAGTCAGACTGGCAAGCAGTCATGAGTGGACCACCACAGGGATCAGTACCGGATAGTGTTCAGTCCAGCACCTACTTCTCAGAAGTCCAGCCCAACACAGAGGCACTCTGGCTGACCAAGTTCACAGAGGACTGCAAGCTGGGAGATATCATGAACTCCACAAGTGATGCAGACATCCTACAGAAAGGCCTCAGTGAGATGAATGAGTGGTGTGGAAACTATGGCCAGAAGCTTAACACCAACAAATGCATCATCATCCCCTTTGGTAAAACACTCAGTTCCAAGTAAGTTCCACATCAGTGGGAGCCCATTGAACACTATAGGCATTATAAGAGATCTGGGGACACAGGTTGACAGCAACTTCTCCTTCAAGCACCACATTGCCACTGTGGTCAGGAAGTCCTTCTATATGGCACATTGCATTACCAAGGGTTTTGCATCCACGAAGACAGAGGTAATAACCTCTGTCTAATATTCCCTCATAAGACCACTACCCAAGTATTATGGCCCATTTGCCATGCATCTCACTAGACACCTGCAACAGCTGGAGAAGGCACAGAAGCACATCACAAAGGGGTTCCTAGGCATTAAACACACATCCTACACAGACAGACTCAGAAGACCCAAGCTATTCTTTGTGCCATATCACCTAATTAGTGGCTATCTGTGCTTGCTTACAAAGCCATGTCTGACCCAGCTGGTTTAGAAATGTTACATATAAATCCATCCACACCACACACTGTAGAGATCTGTACCTCAGTACCACAATCACCACAACATGCTGGTGGGACAGGTCCCTCACCAAGAGACTGCACATGCCCTGGAATACACTTCCCATACATATCATGCAGAGTACATAGATGACCCTGTTCCAGAGAAATATTGATGACTGGTTCAGTAATAGTTTAACCCAAAGATCACTGCAGTGGCTATACTTGATACAGGCACTGGGATGTCAAATCGGGTGGCACAATGGCAGGGCCCTTCTATGGGCTAGGTTTGTTAAGGCTCCTGGGCCATAACCTACTACACATTTGTGAACCTATAAAGGGAATGACATCAGCAGGACTGATAAAGTAGTGCAGTGGGTGTTAAACTTATCAAAATTCTCTGTTCTACAAACAGACACTTTCCAGGTGTGAGATTAGAACCCCTACCTAGCTAGTGATTTGTACCATAGTGTTATACAGTTACTGCATGCACTACAGACCTTACTGGGCTTAGAGTTGACCAATGGTGCTGATATGGGGAATGACATCAGCAGGACTGATAAAGTAGGGCAGTGGGTGGGAAACATATCAAAATGCTTCTACTTACAAACATACATTTGCCGGATACAAGAGTAGAACCCCCTGCCAAACTAGTCATTTGTACTATAGTGTTAACCATTTATCACAAGTACTACTGAACTTACAGGGCTGACAGTTGGCCAAGGTTGCTGATAAGGGACTGACATCATCTGGACTGGTAAGGTGGGGCACTGTGAAGTGTCGTGGGTGGGAATGGCATAAAACTGTTTCACCTATAAACAAACAAAATCACAACTCCCTTAGTCTTGCACACACAACTGTCACACACACTTCTACATTTGCTAGGACTGAAATTAGAACTCTTACTTAACTAGTCATTTGTACTATTATGTTATGCAGTTTTCACATGCACCACAGAGCTTACAGGGCTGAAGCCTGATGGAAGGCACTTCTAAGATGATTGATATCTGCAGGACTGCTAAAGTAGGGAAAGGGGAAGTATACTGGGTTGGAATGGACCCAAATGCTTTTAGTTGTAACCACACACACACACACACACACACACACACACACACACACACACACACACAGACACACACACACACACACACACACATGCACAGACACACACACACACACACACACACACACACACACACACACACACACACACACACACACTTTTACATTTGCCAGGACTGAGATTAGAGCTCCTACCTACCTAGTTATTTGTACTATTGTGTTGTGCAGTTATTGCACGTGCCACAGAGCTTATGGGGCTGAGACCTGAAGGAAAGCACTTCTAAGATGACTGATATCTGCAAGACTGCTAAGGTAGGGAAAAGGGAAGTATGCTGGGTTTGAATGGACCCAAAAGCTTTTAGTTGTGAACACACACACAATTTTACCTTTCCGGGACTGAGATTAGAATGCCTACTTAACTAGTTATGTATTCTATCATTGTATGCAGTTATCACACGTGCCACAGAGCTTATGGGGCTGAGGCCTGATGGAAGGGACTTCTAAGATGACTAATATCTGCAGGACTGCTAATGTAGGGAAAGGGGAAGTATACTGGGTTTGAATGGACCCAAAAGCTTTTAGTTGTGAACAGACACACACATACACACTCTTTTACATTTGCCAGGACTGAGATTAGAACTCCTATCTAACTAGTTATTTGTACTACCGTGTTATGCAGTTACTGCATGCGCTACAGAGCTTATGGGGCTAGGCCTAACAAGAATGACTTCTATGGTGACAGACATCTTCAGGGCTGCTAAGGTGGGGCAATGGAAAGTGCACTGGGTGGGGAAGGCCTGCTCATTCCTAGATCCTACTGACATTTTTCTCATTCCTAGAGCCTACTGACATTTCTCTAAGTGTATGAGCATGCCCAGTGTGTCCTTCTATGGTACATGTGGGACTCTGTTCCAGGGATTGCTGTACTCCAGTCCGGTTTGTTTCGTGCTACAGCCACACTTCTCAATTGTTGGTGCAGGATATTTGGAGATAGCCTATCCAACTGTGGGGAAAATGGGCCACAAAATGATTGTGACAATTTCTCTCAGTAATGTATGGGTTGCTAGGGTTACAGGGCTTGTTTTAGAAGACATCTGTCATATATGCCATTTGACACTGTCATATATTGTTTCAGTACCTGGTGACATACCTCCTCAGATCATCACAGTAATTTATCAGAGGAATACAGGATGGATGATGCACACACAAAGTTTATGGGTCAAATGCTATGCATTCTTGCATGATCCAGCCTGTTGAGGGGTGTGCCTTAAAGCAATTGACTGTTGGTGCTGTGGAAATGGTCCAGCATCTTGGTGATATATTTTAATGGTGGAATCTCTGTGCATTTATGTTCTGGCCTGGTCTGATTTCCAGTCCACAGTTGGGGTAATATAAGTCGACAGGATTAGGGTGACAGGCAGACTCCAGATAGATTTGTAGGGGATAGGATATGTTGGGGGGTCCTGGGCAGATATGTTTGCCTATTGCTACCAGTACTTTGCATTGAGCTCTCCTCAATGGTTGACTGCACTTGGAGGGTCTTGTGTGCTTCAGACTGTTTGACCAGCCTGGAGGTGTGTGTTTGTCACACATATATGTATGGCCCATCTCATTTTGCTTGGATGGCTACATGTTGGGGGTCAGGATGTTGCACAGGATGAGTGATCAGGGAGGGGTGTGTTACTCCCCATGGCTGTGGCCCTGTCACCATCTTCCAGGGTTAGGCCAGCCTGCAGTGAGTGCATTCCCATGTTTAAACTCCTAGCTCTGCCTGTCTACTGTACAGAGTATCACAGATTATCCACATCCATGACTTATATATCTTGTTGGTTACCCAAACAAGTGTGATTTTCCAGCTAAAGTGTTTTGCAAGTCACTCAGGGTTGAAGTCAGATATTACTGACAGCTGACATTGCAGTTTCAGACTTCATACCCATCAGACATTCCATGCTACTACAAATCATTCCATCAACTTTATAACATTATTAGAGCAGTATTTCATAGGTGTCCTTCTCTTTGGACCCTCATCACCCCATTATTCATGGCTTTGTACCAATTTCTGGCTCACAGAGCCTGACATGTTTGCTCCTAGCAGTTGTCAGCATGTCCTTTCCTTGCATTTTGTGGACTGTGTTATGTTGGTGTTATGGACCCCATGACACTCCCTAAAGGGCACCAAAGGTGAGTCATAGGCATTTACCAGAGGCCTGTAGACCACCTGTAGCAGGGCAATGCATTCTGATGATTATATGTTTCCAGGCTGCTGGCAGGAGACACCCCTGGGATGGCACCAGTAAGTTGAATGTGGATGTTCCTGACAATCGCTTTCTGTTACTATTGCGCCATCAGTTTGGGTGACAGCTGGATGCTGCTTAAGTCTAGGGACATGTTACTGCGTTTCTATGGGACTATTGGGGAGGGTGACAGGACTGTACACCATACATCTGCACAGACTGTGTTGATATTTGCTTAACATTTTGGTCCCATGTAGCATAGTCATGTGCCCTGTCTTTCAGACTACAACCACAAGTCAGATTGTTCTGGCATAGACATTTGTAGTTTCAGACTTCTTACCTTTCAGAGTCATACTGCCAATGCTGGACCTACTGTGATATCACTGTGTAAAAGTCTGTAGGTTGGGATTTCATGGATGTCGCCATGTGGGAGCCTTTGTCAGGCATTTCTGTATGGTTGTCTACAGCTGTTCTGCTGTGTGGGGTTAGTGGCGGGTATGGGACCCCCACTCTAACATCCATGCATGTGTCCTATGACCCCTCCCCCAGTTATTTGTCTCACCACATATACTGTTGTGGTATTTGTCAACTAGTGTGATACTGCATGGTGTGGGTAGGGCAGTACTGGGGATACACATCCTACAGAGCTGTCAGTTGTCTGCTGCCATCCCAGTTAGCTACCCCATTCCCTTACATGCTTAATCAATATCATAGATATGCTATCAGAAAATTCCACTCCATTAGTTTATTTTGTTACAGAGACAGGCTTACCTTGTGCCTGTAGTTGTTGTGAGGGTGGTGCTTGAGGGCTGACTATGTCGGATGCACACAATACACTGCCAATACATCGTCAGGTATAGGCAGTGTGATGTTTGGCATCCATTTTACTGTGTGTGCAAGTCAGAGAAAGAGAGAGAGATATCACTCCCTGGGTCCTACAGTGTCAGTGTATGTGCTATGCATTGCCTCTTTGCCAAGGCCAGGGCATACTGGGCATGCCTCCATCTGCCTACATGGGCAGACTCAGGATGTTCCTCCTCTGAGTCCCTCTGTGCCTGTGGAGACCTTGGCAATGGCGGGGGGCTGTGTGGCCCTTCCCCATTTTGTTCATCCTGCAGCTGTTTCTGCTGGATCATATTGTGTAGCATGGCACATACTATGACCATGTGTGCGCATGTGGCTAGAGAGTACTGCAAGGCTCCACCAGATATGTCAAGGCAGTGGAACCATGACTTGAGCATCCCAAACACACGCTCTATAATGATCATGGTTTGTGCATGTGCCTCATTATGGCATTCTTATGTGGGTGTGTGTGCATTTCTATTGGGTGTCATCATCCACGGCTCCAGTGCGTAGCCAACATCCCCCACTAAATGACCATACAGGATGTCCCCCCTGACAAACCACTGATACAGCTGTGAGGAATGCCAGATGTGGGAGTCGTGATAGCTTCCAGGGCAGCCAGCACACACATTCATGATAATGCCCTGGGCATTGCACATGACCTGGTAGTTGATGGAGTGGAACCCCTTGCAGTTTATGTAGACCCTACCCTGGTCACCAGGTGGTGCTTTGATGTGGATGTGTATGCAGTCTATGGCACCCAGTACCTCCTGGTAGTCTGCTACACAGTGGAAGAGATGCATATTGCGGGTCCTCGCCTCATGGGTGGTGGGGAATTTAATGTGCTCCTCGGCATGTGATCGCACGGCATCCAGGAACTGGTGGAGTATCCTGGACGCAGATGCCTGTGAGACCCCCCCATGATATCCCCAGCTGGTCTTTTGGAAAGTACCTATAGCTAGTATTCTTAGAGCTAGACATACCTTGGTATCCACTGGGATGGGTTCCCCTCTGTTTGTTCTGGATGTGAGGCGAGGCCGGCACAGCTCCACAATTTGCTGCAGTATGTCCCTGTCCACCCTGTAGCACTCTGCTATCTCCAGATCATGTAGCCCCTGGTAGGTTACCCTGGGCCTGAACAATCTTCTCCTGGTCCTCATAAGTCTGGGTTGGTTGTCAGCATTGTCCTCTTCACCACCCTCAGCCTCTTGCACATACTGATGTATAAGGGCGACAGCATCCCCTAGCATTTTGTTAGTTTTGTCAGGTAAAATTTCCCCATCGGTGTACACCGGTGATGTAGAGTTTGTGGGAAAAAAAACTGACTGAAAGGAATTTGCATTGTTTATAGTGGTGTGCTTCAGATGCTGCCTCTGTGATTGGCTGAGTATGATGCATTCCACCTGCCAGCTCTATTACTTGTACTTGAGTGCCTCTATTCTGCTAATTCCTTTTTTTTTCTTGTTCCACATTTTTTTTTTTTTTTTTTTTTTTGTGGCTTAAATCTAGATGAAACCCGTTTAGCTAAGTTAAACACATTTTAGCATAAATGTCCCTACCTGGATGCGAACATGCTCTTCATTTCATGGTGAAAGACATTACAGCTTCAGACACATCCCCTTGCTTAGCTAAGCGCAAACCTGGCCAACAGAGCTCCAATCTGCTTACAGCAAGCATGACACACACCCTTTTCATGTTAGTTGCTCCTCCTGCCTACATGATCCTGTTCTAGCACCTACATGGTTAGGTGCAGGTTTTGGACTTAGAATATTTTGTGATACAGTACATTTCCCCTCATTTGTATACCCCACTGCCTTAGCCCATAGATACTGCATTGACACGGTGCCTTTCCCCTTGACAACCACTGTCCCCTGGTATTGTTTTGTTTCTGCATGCCACAGATTATAATGGCAAAATGCAGATTTTCTTTAAGCTTGTGTTTTCACATTTTTTTTTCGGCACTATCGTGTTTGCGCGCCACTGTGCTATGTTTAAACAGCCAAGATCCGCCACAAAAAAAAAAAAAAAAAAGATTTTTTTTATTAAAATAAACATTTATTCATGGCAATGGCCATAGAGTTGGCCATTGGCATGCATACAGATGTGAATACATGCTTTTATTTGTGCTGTCATGCCTCCATTTTCTTTTTTGCAGAAATGTGGTCAGTTAGTAACTGAGCACATTTCTGCACTAACACTGTTCCTGCACGGAGACCTGGCAGCTTCCCTTATCGCTAATTCACTTCATTTGCATGGTTTTCATGTGCAAATGAGGTGATTAGCATGCCGCATGATTTTCCATGCAGGAACAGTGTAGACAGGATCATGCACGTTGTATCAACTGTTTGGTGAATCGCTTGGAGGCCAAACTCCATACAGGAGCTGCTACACTGTTCCTGTATGGAGTTTTAGCTTTCCTGAATCTTGGAGCATGTCTACATTCCACCAGTGCCCATATTGCTAGTCAAACACAGGTTATCTGAAGCACAGTCAGGGCTTTGTCCCTCTTCACCATGCGGCTGGGTTACCTTAATTCATGTCCACATTCCACAAGTGCCCATGTTGCTAGTCAAACACAGGTTATCTGGAGCACAGTCAGGGCTTTGTCCCTCTTCACCATGCGGCTGGGTTACCTTAATTCATGTCCACATTCCACAAGTGCCTATGTTGCTAGTCGAACACAGGTTGGCTGGGGCATACTCAGGGTTTTATCCCTCTGCACCATGAAGCTAGGTTGCTTTAATTCATGTTTACACTACCATAAAGAATATAAGAATGAAGGCACTATGAGGGCTTCACCTGTACACCCTGTTTATTTTACATTATTTTTGCAGTTTTAACCTTTTCCAAGGTAAATACAAGGGATGGAATCATACTGCTAAACTGCACTGCAGAGAAAGCATTCTCATTGTTGACAAAGTCATAAGAATAATGCACAAATCATCCAATGAAGAAAGACTGTTAATAAATCATGTACCTGAATCCTGTATGAACAGAATCTAACAAATACTTTGGGGGATCCCATCCTAAACTGCTGCCCTGTAATTCTATATTGCCTGATAGATGGGAGGCTCAGCAGTCTGTGTGCAAAATTATCCTCAAGAATAGTAGTGTATTTTGGCAGTAGCATAATTTGTGATGTAGGTCATACAGATGACATTTTGAAAACCTACCACCCCAAACCCGAGACTGAAAAAATCACAGGCAACATCTAAATGGTAGTATCAAATAATTCAGGATCATGAGTCTAGAGTTTTAACCTTATGACCCCACTTCTTAAAGTAAAATGCTTTAATTGTACAATTTTGTCCCAAATTGTGATTTTGACATGCTCAGAATCACTTTACAAGACAGAACTGCTAACTGACAGTTGCATAATCCATGATGTGGTGTTCTGTATATAAAATAACCAAAACAAGGTTCTGCGATATCAAGTAACAAGTTACAGTTGTTTCTGGAAATCCCGTGGAAATTAATATAAAAATATAAGCTTATTTCATGTTGTAACAGACTGTTGAAAGCAGAAATTGTATCCTGTCCAATCAAGAAAAAGATCCTGAAGCTATAGACAGTAAATATTATGTGGGATAGTCACTCCTCAGTGGTATGGTTCAGAAGAATTAAAGAATATTTCCTTATTTCAGAACATTAAAATAAAGCTAAACAATATAAATGTGTTTTTTCTTGATTTCAGAGATACAGCAATGGGACAGCAGGGGTGTTCTGTGCTACTGCAATGGTCATGAGGAATATGAAATGAGCACCCTCCGGTGTTGCTGTGAAATGATTTGTGTTTGGCTGTTACTAAAACACTTCAGTGGGTGCTTGGGAGTTTATAACAAACGCAGCATGTGTGGCTTGGAAACTGAATTACTGGAAATGGTTCTGCCTCTAGTCAGAACATTACTGAAGAAGTATTGGACAACATTCAGACACATCATAAGGTCTTGGTTGGGCATGCCTTCTGTACTACACAAACAGCAAACCTCTTTTATCTAAACTATGCTGTGGTGGTACGGTGGTAGCATTGTTACCTCACAGCAAGAGGTTCTCCCGTTCGATTCTCAGCTTGGCTTGGGAGTGCCTTCTGTGTGGAGTCTGCATGCCCTCCCCGCAGTTGGGTAGTGTTCGAAAGACATGCATGTGTAAATGGGCGTGCCTTCGTTGAAGGCTGGGTGTCCAGCTGGCACCTTGGCGTTTCGTAAAAAATCTACTGCCAATCATTAGTGGACCGGAGTTCCTCTGTGGTGACCCCTTACCAGGAAAAAGCCGAAAGACAAACAACAACATTAACTCTGAATTGCAAGTTACTTGTGAAAAGACTGACAGTGGGGATGTTCAACTCCATTACTGCTAGCTTAATGATTCCAGTAGTGGGACTGAGCAAAGCAGGTATCAATGTATGCTAAGTCTGGAAAGCCTGGGAAAAAAGTAGACATCAGATATGGATGTTAATTAATTTTACAGAAAAAGAAAAACAGATTGTTTACAGGGTTTGTCATTACTGAAATGAATACCAAAGTGTCACTAACGGAATGTTTTTACTGTGGAAATATGTTTTCTCAGATTCACTGTAATGGATCTGCTTTAGGAACATCGGAAAAGCATACAATATGTATGGAGAGTTTTCTAAATTATTAAGAGAAATCTCACTGACAGTTTATAAAATGAGAACAATTAAACAGACAGACCCAATTATCATGTCATTTTTACACATCAGGACAGATTCTGCTTTAGTTAACTGTTATTTTCTGCTGACATCATGCTACATTCATGCATCATTTGCATATGTGCAAGGCAACAACAAGTAGTCCATAAAGGTAAGTAATAATTTATTTAATATAAGTTCTGAACAATGCAACGCATGTTACAGTGCTGCCATCATCAAACGGATACATCTTGGACCTGGACTGGAAGAATTTAGATAAGGCCGCCTACCTCCTCAACAAATGGTAGAGAATACAGAATCATGCTGAGTCACTGAAGCTAATTTTAGTGAGTTCCAGTGCTCTAAAATGGTTTTGATAGTTCTAAAACTAATTTGTTTTTATTATTTTGCAAATGGGAGAGACCCCACTTTCTCTCCCACATGGGGAGCCCCATGTGCCCTCCTAACTATCCCAACTATTATATAATTACTGCACAGTCATACAACAGTGGGGAAAAGGCAATTTCAATGAAAGTAGGTTGTCAGTTAAACTGTTTCATGGTTTTGTTTCTTGGCTAAGATACCATCACACAGCTGTCATATTCCTGAGAATATGCCCATGGAGTATAGCTACAGGTGACTTAATTTGCATTTCCTGAATGTCAGGTGCCTGAGTCACAAAACACCAAAGATCAATATGCTGATGACTGTTTTCTAAAGTAAATCAATGCTGGTATGATTTCTATGTACATATCAGAAGTAATTACTTTATTTCTGCTGATTCTTTCCTCCTTGTTTTTGTGTGACTGTGGAGTTAAGTATGTATAAGTTTGAGGGGCATGTTGTCCATGTTCCCCGATCATGGGGGTACAGAGAGACTGCACACTTGCAAAAAGATGATTACAGTTTTAGTTTTTGTCCCTGTTGTGTTACGGGCATTTGTGTTTTGCGATGAGCTTCAGTAGCTTGTCTTGAATTTTCAGTGAAACCATATGTAATTTGCTAGCAGATTACACTTGTTTCAGAATATTTTAGGCTATTTAATGAGAACCAGTATTTTGTATTGCCATATCTGTTGCATAACTTGGGCGGTCACGGTGGTGCAGTGGTTAGCATTGCTGCCTCACAGCAAGAGGTTCTCTCCCAAAGACATGCTGTAGGTGGATTGACTCTAAATTGAGAAGAAGAAGAAGAAGATATCTGTTGCATAACTTAAGGGAACAACAAAGTGCAAAAATTAAAAATGTAAATGACTATATTATTGAAAACCTTGTTCTTTCATAATCATTAATACAGTGGACATAAAAAGGCTACACACCCCTGTTAAAATGCCAGGTTTTTCTGATATAAAAAAATGAGACCACAATAAATCATTTCAAAACTTTTCCCACCTTTAATGTGACCTATAACCTGTACAATTCAGTTGAAAAACAAATCTGTTAGGGGAAACATATAAAAAATAAAAAACATACAATAAGCTGGTTGCATGAGTGTGCACACCCTTAAACTAATACTTTGTTGAAGCATCTTTTGATTTAATTACAGCATTCAGTCTTCTTGGGTACACACCTGCCATCAGTTAAAGAGACTCTGATTAACCCCAAATAAAGTTCAGCTGTCCTAGTAGGATTTTCCTGATATTTACTCAGTTGCCTGCTACAACAAAAGCCATGGTTCGCAGAGAGCTTACAAAGCATCAAAAGGATCTCATTGTTGAAAGGTATCAGTCAGGAGAAGGGTACAAAAAAATTTCCACAGTACTGGATATACCATGGAACACAATGAAGACCGTCATCAAAAAGTGGAGAGAATATGGGACAACAGTGACATTGCAAAGAACTGGAAGTCCCTCCAAAATTGATGAAAAGACAAGATGAAAACTGGTCAGGGAGGCTGCCAAGAGACCTACAGCAACACTGAAGGAGTTGTAGGAATTTCTGGCGAGTACTGGTTGTGTACTACATGTGACAAAAATCTTCCATATTCTCCATATGTCTGGACTATGGGGTAGGGTTGCAAGTTGAAAGCCTTTTCTTGCACAGAAAAACATCCAGGTCAGGCTAAAATTTGCAAAACAATACATCAAGTCTCCCAAAAGCATGTGGGAAAATGTGTTATGGTCTGATGAGACCAAGGTTGAAATTTTTGGCCACAATTCCAAAAGGTACGATTGGCGCATAAACAACACTTTGCATCACCAAAAGAACACCATCCCCACTGTGAAGCATGGTGGTGGCAGTATCATGCTTTGGGGGTTGCTTTTCTTCAGCTGGAACTGGGGCTTTAGTCAAGGTGGAGGGAATTGTGAACAGTTCCAAATCCCAGTCACTTTTGGCCCAAAACCTTCAGGCATCTGCTAGAAAGCTGAAAATTAAGAGGAATTAAACTTTCAACATGACACTGACCCCAAACATATATCCAAATCAACAAAATAATGGCTTTACCAGAAGAAAATTAAAGTTTTGGAATGGCCCAGCCAGAACCCAGACCTAAATCCAATAGAAAATCTGTGGGGTGAACTGAAAAGGGCTGTGCACAAGATATGCCCTTGTAATCTGACAGATTTGGAGTGCTTTTGCAAGGAAGAGTGGGCAAATATTGCCAAGTCAAGATGTGTCATGCTGATAGACTCCTACGCAAAAAGACTTAATGCTGTAATTAAATCAAAAGGTGCTTCAACAAGGTATTAGTTTAAGGGTGTGCACACTGATGCAACCAGCTTGTTGTATGTTTTTTATTTTTTTTATATTTTTACCCATCAGATTTGTTTGTTTTTCAATTACATTGTACAGGTTATAGGTCACATTAAAAGTGGGAAAAGTTTTGAAATGATTTATTGTGGCCTATATCACAAAATCCTGGCATTTATATCCACTGTATATATTAGGAAGAAGCAACTTAACAGCACTGGAAGCTGCAGAGACATTTTTTTGTATACAACTACCCCTATACTACCCCTATTCTAGCAAAGAAAATATAGGAGATTAATACAATGGCTTACAATAAATGTAATACAAATTATTATTTGTTTTTTCTGATATTGATATTTTTATAGATTTTTACTGATAAGGCAGTTTAGGTATTTAACTGAAAGTAAAACACTAGATAATTGATATATATATATATGTATGTAATTTTCATATCTTAACTGATAGTAAATTTACCAACAATATGGAATCTGAGTTTTATATAATACCATTTGTCAGCCCCCCTAAAAAAATCTAGAAGAGCTGATCTACAAAGGCTCTTCAATAGTAATAAATTCCACATTTGACAATAATCTGTTGCACATGAATGCAAGCAGTTGGTGAACTTCTGATTATATATTTATGTTGTTTTGTTATGGACTGTGAAACTTACTGTGACATCCCTCCTCTGGGCCAGTAATCAAGGAGACTCAATCCTCATCATTGACACCGGTGGGGAACGTTCATTGTGAGAAAAATAGATACACACAGATGCCTTCCTCTGTGCCAAGTACAATGTCACTTAACAAAGCACAGATAATGAACACTACAGCCCTGGGGCTCAGCTTTCTCTCCAGGCTCCAAATAAGGCACTCGACTAACCACTATAGAGCTGAGTCCTTAGCTGGGTGTTCCAAGCCTCCACAAATCTCTCTGTGAAATCAGTTCTCCCAGTGTCACTGTTCAAAGTAGCTGTCACACACACTCTCTTTGAGAATTGATTTATACACATACATACCCACCTGAGAAAGACTGGAACAGCTTACCCACTCAGCCACTTCCACGCAGACTATAAGGTAGATTTGGTGCCACCAGAACACCTAAAGCCAGCTACTTTACAGCTCTTACCAGGGTACCCAATTATACTTAGTAAAACTAGTACTTGTATAAATGGCAGTGCTTAACCAAACAGCAAGACTTTCAGGAACATGGAGTCACAGTGCCACTAAATAAATGCAAGTACTTTCAAAGCTTAAATATTTTCTACAAGACCAGCCATAATGGAAGTTTTGGATATATTTAATAATAAATATTAAAATGCTGAATATATATTTACAATAAACACCAGCATTTCAATAACAGGAAATATAAAAAAATACAGATGGAAAGGCTTAGACAGATACAGAAAAAAATAACATTTAGCTAATCTCACTATATTTTTCTAAATGACCAAAACATTTCTATTCCCCAGTTACTTACTAAAGCAATGCAAGATGAAAAGTAGATGAATGTCTTATCAGATCCAAAAACAGAGTGCACACCTCACATCTCTCACTAGTATTCAAATATAGTTTCAGTGCTGGCTACAGAATGACATCACATCTGGTCACCTGACTCTGTGGCTCCCACACTACCCTCTCACTAGAAACTGAGCCAGGATCTGGCACTGATGTATCACAATACACACACAGAATTTTAGTTCAGGTTTATTACAGCATCAGAAAACTGTACAATAATTCCAACACTCTCACCATTCCTGCAGAAACTAACAAACCATTCTCTGTCAGACTGGTACCCCAGGATAGCAATCAGTTCACCACTAAGGATAACAGAGCAGGATCCCAGCCCAAGACTTTCACAGACATTGTATCTCTGGCTGCATTCAAACTTGTGAGATAAAATTTGTATGGCCTAAACCAAGTCATTTAATTTCAAGCTATGTCTCTTAAAGTTAGCAGGGCTGAGCCTAACCCTTCCCCTTCTAGTATCTTCTGCTGAAATATATACATTTAATTAGTTACAACAATACAGTCTGACATATATGCATATTTCTTTTCTGCCCAGCAGGACCCACTGCTGATACATTTTTAACACAATCACCTGTACAAATCAGTTTCATATTCAAATGACATATAATTCTTTACAAAACTCCAGTTAGCTATGCTGGCAAATGTTACACAAGCACTGCCTTACTCACCCTGGCACAGCTAGCACTACCTCACATCATCACACTTATCATGAAACTATTGTCCAATATGACAATTCGGTTTTATTTGCAGGAATCACGGTCTATCTAGAAATTAATTTCTAATGAAGGAAGTGCGTTTGGATGTCAAATGTGAGAGCTGACATCTGACAGATGTGAATGGGGAAGAAAACCAAGGCAATTGGCTTGTAATAAACAATGCAGTACATGGAGCACCATGTTTACCCTCCAAAACTGTAAAAAAGATAAACCTGTTACGCGTTACTGCAGCACAAGTCCCAACTGTAACAGCTATTGAAAAGGTGTGTAACAAATGTTACACACACACTTTAAGTGCTATGACAGTCAGGTATAAGGGAAGGGATGTTCCTTCAGTCCCTGAATATCTCTTTACTTCTATGTCTACTGAAGTTCACAGATGTTAGTCTGTAAGTAAATTATTTAAATTAGGGCAGTATTTAAAAACTGTCACTGACTTTTTCTTTACTTGCTGTTTATGCAACAGCACTTGCTAAGTGCTTTATGCAAGCAATAATGCTCAACAGGGTGTGTGTGTTACTGTGTAAATAACGCCCACCAAGGGATGTTATGAGGCCCAGCGCTGCAGGCAGAGGGCCTTGAACCCCTGGAAGGGCATTCAGTACAAAGTAGCACACACTTTGGAGGGATTTATCATGCTTAGAGAATGGGCTGTCTCTAAAATTGTTGTGTTTTACTTAGTTATTTTTTTTAATTACTATATTTATATATATTTTTGATGTAAAATATTTCCTTCGTCTAATGTTTCAAAGTTGCTGTATTATATGTAAACGATGTTGGAGGAAGCATTTTACATCCAAAATATAACATTTAAAAAAATCTAAATATTTACATTATTTTTTTGGTCCCTTAAATGTGCGATTTTTTGCCAGTTTGGAGCAATTGAAGCATGTTTACATCTCAGAAGAT
>NC_056751.1:674048359-674053265 GCF_019279795.1 Protopterus annectens | reverse complement strand
CCCTTCTGGAGAACGTTCATTCTCCAGTCAGATTGCCAATCTACGGGTTTCCCATTCTCTAATTGATTTTAAAGCCAGTAAAACACATTGCATTTTTTTTTTGTACTGATAGCACATGGGGTAGATAAGACTCTATGCACCACAAAGAATTATGATTGGGTGTCACCAATCATATCCCATTATTATTATGTGTTCTCAACATGTATGTCAAGATTGCACTCAAGGTGAATTTTTTGGCATCCATGTTTCTAACACATAATAATGTGGTTACGATCAGAGACTTGATCATAACCCTCTATAACCTGTACGTCTTGGTATTGTTCCCTCATTCAGCATTAATCTGCTGTGTGGTTCTCTGAAGGTTACTTAACAAAACATTACCACAGAAAAGAAGCCCTTATATTTAAGAAGTACGCGGTAGTGTTGTTGCCTCACAGTTAGACGTCCTGTTCGATTCTCAGCTAGAGCGTCTTCTGTGTGGAGACATGCATGAATGGGCGTACCTTCGTTGAAGGTTGTGCATCAGAGCTGGCAAATCGGTATGTAAAAATCGACTGCCAATCATTAGCAGACCGGAGTTCCGCTGTGGCGACCCCTAACTGGGAAAAGCCGAAAGATACAACAACAACTGGGCTAAAAAAATGCTTAAAAAATTTGCACATGGCCTAAATGCATTTGTGATGTCTAGTACTTGTAGATGCCAAGGAGACTTTAAAATAAAAGAAAATTAAGCTGTAGTTGTCTTGATTATTATTTATAATTAGTACACAACAAAGGACTAAGTGCTTAACTAAAACACTGGTCAAACTTGTTGAAAAAGCAAGTACACAATAATATGGAGGGGTAAAAAAAAAATTTGGGGTGACAGAATCTTAAAAGAGATGAAAGGAGCAAAGAACTGAATGACTAATAACTTGGTCTAGGAGGAAAAGCTGCATGCACACCATAAAAGAGCAAATTTCCATTTCATCCCACCTTTTTTTACTTCTGCTGTAAAACTATTTATTCCATAAAGGCTTCTTGTGTAACTTGTTTCATTCTGTAATAGTAAACATTTTATAGGCTGTATAAACTAATCAATATTGCTGGATAAACAGAATTTTCCCCTCCAAAACATTCAGTTCTGCTCCACTCAATAATTTCATAAATATCAAATACTATGCATTTTTTAGCTGTAAAAGTCTTATAAGTCTAATATGATATATAATTATATACTAACTGAAAATTTGTATTTACAGCCCTAAACACTACAGTACTAACTGAAAACAAAATGAAATGAAAAAGTATTTTCAGTAAGAACTACAGCACAAGATTTCCTCAGCCATGACAATAACTTCCTCGTGTCCGGTCTTTTCCTCAATCTTTCAAAGGCCTTTGATACTGTCTCTCATGCTAAACTTCTAACTAAACTCTCAGACCTACATCTCTTGACCTCGTCCATCAACTGGTTCTCTATCTCTCTCTCCGGCAGGCAGCAGTCTGTCCGCTGGCAAACTGTCCTGTCTCCATTCCTCCCTGTTAATACTGGAGTTTCCCAAGGATCAATTCTGGGCCCCCTCCTGTTTAACATATTCACTAATAAACTTCACTCTGCTACTAACCTCTCTACACTTCTATAGTACGCTGACGACTCCACCCTCATTACCTCTGCCCACAACATCCCTGACCTACTAGCACTCACTCAACATCTTTTCCTCTGTCGAAACCTGGCTCTCTGATAACCAACTCATATTAAAAAAAAAAAAAATCTCTTCCTCCCTAAAACACTTGCCCAGCACAACGCCTCTTTCTCTATATCCTCTCTCAACACCATTATTAAACTTGAACCCCATACTAAACTACTTGGAGTTATCATTGACGATGAATTAAAATTTGATATTCATATTCGACAAAGTATAAAAAAGACCCACCAGAAACTTGCTCTTTTCTTTCGTAATCAAACATTTCTGTCACCCTCCTCCAAATCCTCCCTCATTCAGGCCCTACTCCTACCCTGCCTTCTTTACGCTGCCCCTGTCCTTACTCATGTTCAAACATCTCTTATCACTGAACTAGAGCAAACATGTTAATAAAATTGCCAGATTTGCTGCCAACCTTCCTTACAAATCTCACCACTGTCTTGCCCTTAAGTTACTCCAATGGCCAGAATTTTCCAAACAGCTGCTTATACCCCATTTACATATTGCACACTCTATCCTATATGAACCCTTATCCTATCCTTCCATCTCCAATTTAGTGTCCTCCTATAACCCCCCCTCATCACCTCCATACTGCCAGTAAACACCTCCTTCAGTTATACAAACCCAACAAAAACATTGGTAAGACCCTTTACAAATACTCTGTTGCCCATGTTTGGAACTCACTCTCTCTCAACATAAGAAGCATTCAGCATAAATATCTGTTTAAGAAAGAACTAAACTTTTTCTCCTGAAGACGTGGTCGTGCCCTTGTCACCCCCCACTTGAACCAGTCTCCTCTCATCGTATCTGCTTTTCCCTATCGACTCTTTGTCCTCCTTGTACTCGCTGTAGCAAACTGTATTCATACTGTACTCAGTGTAATATTCTCTAAACTTTTTCATTGTTATTTGGCCTATGCTATATACTGTTCTCAAATTCTGGAAATTGTACTTAACTGTTATTTTACCTATGCATTGTACTGCTTTGCACACATTTTTGACTTGTACTATATTTCTGTGACCCTACTTTAATATTTTGTAAATATCATAATTACTTGTATCATTTCTGGAGCTTTTCTCCTCGGGTCTCCACTGAAAATGGGCCCCTGGCTCAGTTAGACTAACCTGGTTAACAAATGTCAGTAAATAAAATACATAAATAAACATGATACAGCCCGAAGATTTCCTTCAACATGATATACTACATAGTGCCATGTATCAAAGAAAGTGAAGGGGAGAGAGAAAAAAGGAAGGAAGGAAAGTTTGCACTTAAGGACAGGTCACTCCAATTCCAAGCTTGTGTAAAGGGGTGCATACTCTATTACACTTTTAGAAAGCATTCCTCAAGTGGGCACATGTCTGAAAGCAAGTTAAGTAACCAGAATAGCATCCAGCCTGAAATGTGTGTCAAATGGAGTGAGAAAGTTGATATGGATCCAGATTCAGGACATGTTAGAGGGATAGATGTTCGGGATAGATGTTCAGGTCACTGTAACTTCTCATAGTCCCCCATTAGTTTCATAGGTACATACTAGGCTACTGATCCATTAGGATCCATAAAAGCCTAGCTATGCATTCCTGAGAAGTTTTTGGCCCTTGTATTTTAAGTATGAGTAGCCTAGAGCCAGCAGACATTTGCGTGTAATTCCTAGTTATAAGGGACAAAGGTGCCAAACCAGGGGTGAACTTGAGTTTTCCCATCCATTCATCCAGATTATACTTGAATAGAGTAAGAGACTTAACATTGTTTTATGTAGAGAGAAAGTCGATTCCAGACAAGTGGTATTCACTGTGATATATATCTTTCCCTCCAACATCTTCTATTTATGTTTTAAAAGATATTAAGATCTCTTGAGCAAGTGGTTATGCCACCATTGGACTTCAGGATGTGCTTTAAGTTTGAAAGGATAGGGTCGGTTAGGGCTGCATAAGTGAGTCATAGAGCAACAGACAATAGGCTTTAAGGTCTCGAGAAGAAGACATGGCTTTGAGATAATCAGTGTAGCTTTTATGATTTAAGTCCTTCATTTTCTTGGTGAGAAAATACTGCGATCATTCAAGTTGTATTAATTGTTTGGACAGGAACATACTGAATGAGGTATTATATATACAATGTTCAGCCTAATAAGTGGCCAGTACAGTCATACTAAAACATCCCTTCACCTGGACGCCATAACCTCACTAATATGCTGTGTAATGCAAAAAAGACTTTCTTACAGTAGTGGATATGCGGTGATCGAAGGACAGCTCACTGTCAACATAGGTTCCCAGGTCTCTAAGTACTGTTTATCAGTTTTTTGGGGGGTGTATTCCCGATCTACTAGTTACAGGGGATCTCATGCTTGCAGAAAAATACTACTGCAAATTTTTTCGCATTTATTTTTAGGCCATGGATTTGACAACAGTTATTTGTTTGGGAAATGTCCTCTTGGAAGATCTTGGAGTCTTCTTGAGAGTTTATGATGGCACCAAATTTATAGCCATCTGCAGACTTGGTCAGCCATAAACTCAAGACATTAGCTTTGACCTCCGGGAAGGAAATGTCATAATGAATGAATGACCCACGAATTGAACCCTTGGAATATACTCTAGTGCTAGCTCTTTTGGAGAAGGTAGAGCCACACAGCCTAATATCTTGGGTTCTACTAATGAGCTAGCTTGCTATCCAAAGAGTTACATAAGAATTTACATTTAGCTGGATGAGTTTATGTAGTATACTTGAGTGGTGGAATGTTGTTGAACCTTTTGAATTCCAGATACATTGTGTCCTACCTCTCAATTGTCCACACAACAAATTTATTGCTACAAAGATATATATATATATATATATATATATATATATATATATATATATATATATATATATATATATATATATATATATATATATATATATATATATATATATATATATATCTATATATATATTATATATATATATATATATATATATATATATATATATATATATATATACAATTTTTCAGCAATGATTAATAATATATATAGGTTCATACGTTCATAGGAGGTTACTAGGCTAGTGGCCCTAGAGCCCTTACAAGTCTAGCCATATTAATCTCGAATTGGCTCAGTTGTCCTTGGTTAGATGGACATAATTTGCAGAGCGAGTTTATGATAAACACCAAATACCCCTGTCCATGAGGAATATGGATACCTTCCTTGGGGCAAATTTGCAGTCTCCCATCCATTTGTCCAAGTTGCACTTGA
>NC_056751.1:673983359-674045859 GCF_019279795.1 Protopterus annectens | reverse complement strand
CATTATGTGTTTCACTTCCATTCAGAATATTATCATTACAGCAGACAGTATGCACTTGATAGTTCATAGTTATAAAATCTTTTAAGCATAGATTATCTTACTTATATAACATTTTATGACCTTTAATGTCCATGTTTCCCAGATGGCTCTCCGATCAGGCTGCATACAATTGAGATTAGGTCCCTGAGAAACTAACTTCTACTACAAGGCAGCTTATCAGACTGAGCACACAGTTAATTGCTCATTCATGTATTCCTTTAGGTAAGTATGTATGTATGTATGTAAGTATATATGTACTCATGTATTTGGGCAATTATTTACCACACTTTGTTGATCAGATTAGGCTCTACTGAGCAAGTCTTGTTTAACAAGCAAACTGTGTAGAAAGCTGTAAAACATGTTCTAATGTAATTTCCTCCTCATGATTACAGGCAAACTATGCTTTGTCTCATACTAGTATAGGGAGTTTCAGAACTCCATTGCAAAATGATCACCAAGTTCAATTTCTCCTGTAGGCTTTTCATTAGGTCAGAAATGTCTGCATCATATATGCTATGCTTTTTTGTGTTTAGCCTGTGGAACCTGAAGAAAAGAGAGAGGTGGGTTTTGTTTTGTTTTTTTGCAACCTCAGAGTAACTACATATAGAGAGCGTGGCTCTCCAACATTATGAGAAGAGGGAAATACCCCTTGCAAAGAAAGAATTATTCTTTAGTGTTGTCTGACCCATCCCTCAACCTTAATCTACTGTTTATTGCATTTTTTGTGTTGCACTTAATTTAAAATCGTTTTTTCTTAAAATTGCATTTTACCTGCCTCTGACCTAGCACACACGTGTTGGGGTCATTTATTGCACTGCTCTGATTAGTTTGCTACTTGTGTGTGTCTGCTATCCTTAAACAAAAACAAACAAAACAAAAAAATCTTGCTATTTTCCCACTTTCTATAATTTAAAAAAAAAAGTTCAGTTACAGAGTTGCTGTTCTGAACTGTTTGTAAGTTTCTTGGAGGCCAGTGCTTACTTAGGTTAAAGGGAAGTCTCTGTGTTCACCAGTGGCAGTGGTTAACACTAAGCAGCCTGTCTGTCCCTGTAGGAGTGGTTACTGCCTAGAAACTGTAGTTTTCTTGGCCATTTTGGGTCAATTCCAAACTCCTTGATCTCTCTCTCTCTCTCTTAAAAGCCTGCAACTCTCTTTTTGCACGGTCTTGCGCACAGAGCAGCGTTGGGCAGCGCCGATTAGCTGGGGTATACTATACCTGGCTCCACAAAGTCTGCACTGCAAATTTTCCTTTAGAACTAGGCAAGCCTCAACTCAAGTGCTTCAGATCAACTGCTCTTATTGCAGCACTTGCATAACTCAAATCAGCACTTGTCCAAATCTCCTAGATAACACTATTTTCCAAATCTCCTAGACAGCACTATTATAATACAGCATAAGACCCTCGATTGTCTGCAAGACAAGTGAAATTTACTTTTCCAAGCATGTCCAAAGGTCAGCTTCAGGTGTACTCTCCAGTTCATCTGGTGGAATTGGGCATCCTGTGGCAATGTCACAACTGCCTCATGTATACAGACAACCCTCTCCTCTTAGCTCTAGACACAAACACTTGTGAGAGATGCAAATACACAGCCAGACTGGAGGCTAAGCGCTCTCAACCCATGACTGTAACAGACAGTCAAGAGGAGAAGAGACACACTAGCATCACACCACCAGTCACACAAGGATCTACAAAACAAGCACCGGCAAAACATACACATAAATACACAAAAACATATTCGGAGGCACTAGGTACCAATCTGAAAAAGAAACAGTGCCCTCCAAAGCAGACAAGCAAGCAACCTGCACCTCCAAACACAAGCCAGAAAACACATAAATCACCTCAGCAGTGTGCCTCATGACAGCCCCTAAGGCAAAACACCATACCCAACACACTAGTAATAGGAGACTCTATAGTAAGGCACACAGATGTTCCACTCACCAGGCTGAACAAGGAGAAGGTTACCGTCAGCTGCCTGTCGGGTGCTAGGTTCCTCCACATAACACAGGCACTTAGGTCACTCCAGAACAAGTACAAGTATGATGCTGTCATTGTACATGTTGGTGTGAATGATCTAAGTCGTACCTCCCTGGACTACATGAAAAGAGACATCGAGGAGCTCTCTGATCATGTAGCCCAAGCTGGTATGACCCTGACCTTGAGTAGCATACTACCTTCACCTAGAATGATACCACAATACAAAGACAAAATTATCAATTTCAACAATTGGCTAAGCTTCTGGTGTCATTCTAATGGGATCCAGTGTCTGTCTGCCTGGGACGACATGATAGACAAGCCTCACTGTTTCACCAGATATGGTTTGCACCTGTCACCCCTAGGCTTTCGAATACTGGCCAAGGCTCTTGCTGTCCCCATAGTGCCTTTTTTAGGCAAGGCTCAAAGGACAAACCAACCACCGTAACCAGCACAGGTAACCAAAAACTAAGGGTAATGCTACTCAACGCCAGAAGTCTCAACCTCAAAATGCACGCACTCGAGGCACTCCTCAGTATAGAGAAAATCGATGTTTGTGCAGTGACGGAAACCTGGTTCAAGGCTCCAGAGAGTACCCCAGCACTACCAGGTTACAATTCACATCATACCTTTTGGCCTCAGTTACCGGATTGCAGTACAAAGGGTGGAGGTGTATCCATATTCATCAAGGATACCCACATCTCCAGGTTAGTGGCACAGCATGATGCCCAAGAGATCATTCATGCGCAACTATCAGCAGGCAAATCCACATTTCAAGTCGTAGCCTGTTATAGATCACCCACCACATCCCAAGATGCTCACTCAGCATTCCTTCAGGCATTGGAAAATATAAAGGTCCTACCCAACATCATAATTTTGGGTAATTTCAACTACCCTGGTATAGACTGGGTGAACTACCAAAGTTCTAACTCCTATGCCGAGCGGGTCATAGAATTTATAAATTCAAATGCCCTTGAACAACTAGTATGTTCCCCCACTAGAGGGGACAACATATTGGATTTAATCATCACAAATATGGGCGCCCACTGTACCACACCCGTTATCACTCCCTCTCTGGTCAGATCAGACCACAAACTGATAACCCTAGACATCCTCACCCCTCCACCTCCCCCAGTCAAAGAAACCATCATAAAAAACCTTTCCAAAGCAAACTTCAAACTACTTGCGTCAGAAGTGGAAAGCTTCACTATTCCCTTGCAGAAGGATAATGATATCCAGGATGCAGAATCCTACACCAAGGCACTTTATATACATCTTCAGGATTGCATGGACCATGCTATCCCAAATAAAACCAAGACTCCTTCCTCAAGCAAGAAGAAACCAGTCTGGTGGACCCCGGCCATAAGCAAACTATACAATAAAAGGAGGAGACTTATACAAAAAAGGCCAAATCTCAAGTAGAAAAATCTTCCTTGATCAGCTTTAGTAAGAAACTGAGGGCCCTCATCAAGTCAACTAAAGCCAGTTTCGAAAAGAAAGTTGCCAAGAATGCCAAGGATAACCATAAGGCCTTCTATGGTTACGTCAAAAACCTAAATTGCAATGCTCAGGTCTGTTCTGAGCTAGTACAAAATGGAACAAAATACACTGACCCCACTGACATTGCCAACATCTTGGCTGACAGGTTCAGTGCAAATCCCCCCACCACCACCACCTACAGGGCCTATTACTATTCCAGGGGATTGTGTAACTCCAATTATTACTGATACGTTAGTTAATAAGGCTCTATCTAAAGCTAAAAACACTGCCTCCATGGGACCAGATGGTGTCCCGGGCTGTGTCATATGCGAGCTCCAAAATGAATTAACCCTGCATCTGAATACCCTGTTCAGTCTCAGCCTCTTGACAGGATATGTGCCCATAGAATGGCGCACAGCAAAGGTGGTTCCGCTGCACAAGGGTGGGCCCACAACCGACACTGGGAACTACCAACCAATAAGCCTGACCAGTCTGATCTGTAAGGCAATGGAGCGAATCATTATGGAACCCATGAATGGAGAGATTGTGAACCTCCAAACACTTGACCCCACACAGTTCGGCTTCGTCAAGGGCAGATCATGCCTCCTGAACCTACTGGACTTCTTTGAGACAGTGACTCAGGCTATAGATAAGGGAAAGGAGGTACACACGACTTACCTTGACCTTGCTAAAACATTTGACACCATTCCCCATTCGGGTATTATTGATAAACTCACCAACCTGGGCATAAACCCTTATGTCACAAGATGGATCACAAACTGGCTCTCAGACAGATCCCACAAAGTAAGAGTAGCAGGATCAATGTCCGAATCCAGACCAGTAATGAGCGGTGTACCTTAGGGCTCTGTCCTGGGGCCCCTCCTGTTTGGCATATACTTCTCAGAAGTACAGGCAAGCACTGAAGGGCTGTGGCTGACCAAGTTTGTGGACGACTGTAAACTGGGTGCTATAATAGAGTCTCCAGCCAACATGGTTATCCTCCAGAAGGGCCTTAATGAGACTGATGCATGGTGTCAAAGCCATGGCCTCAAACTAAATGCTAAAAAATACGTAGTAGTCCCCTTTGGAAAAAACAGAGTACCCGCGAACTACCACATAGGAGGTAACCCCCTAAAATCTGAAGTAGTAATAAGGGATCTAGGGACCCAAATAGATAGTCAGCTTTCACAAACCAAAAACAGGGTAAGGAACATCAAACTCGAGCCTCGAGAAAAGTCCACAGGTTTATTGAACCAAACTGCTAAAATAAAGACAGTGATACTCCACTTAAAACCACTGCAAACAAAGGGTGTGTAAATCGCTTTTCGTTCGGGTTAATACCCGAACTTCATCAGACAACTTTTCAAAGTGAACTGCCTAGTGCTGAGGTTAAAATAACCTCTCCTTTTTAAATGCAGCTATCAGAGAGCTTATTGACAGTACATCATTTAGTGAAGATACATAGTGTCAATTTAAAGTTGTACTACGTTCACATTCATCACTTGACATCAAAACAACATCATCTCAAAATTGCTGTCTTCATAAATGTTGTTTTCCCACAAGGCACACGTCAGTAACAAAAAAATAATAAAAAGTAAAAAGTAAATAATAAGCAGCAAGTAAAAAATAATAAGTAATAAATAAAAATAAAAAATGAAAAAATAAAACGTAAAATGTGTAGAAAGAAAAGTAAAATTAATTTTCTTTCCTTGACACCATTTTAACATTTTCACATCAGAAAGAGTTGCCACAGTGGCTAAAAACAAATAACTGTCTAAACACAATGTGAGACCCAATTCTTCTAGTTTTTCACATTATAATAGTACTTTAAACCAAGTAAGCATCATATTGTAATGTTTTCTTGTCTTCTATAAACAAGTCTCAGTCAGCTAAGGGAGTTTTTTTAAAAGTTTTCATTAGTGTTGTTATTAGTATAGTAAGTTAGCATCAGTAAAGTAAAGAAAACACACCTTGTTAGCCCGATTTAACTATTTGTCAGTAGCATCTCGCCACCCCAATAGGAATGCTCAAGTAGTGTGGACCTAACTGTACATGGTGGACTCCTTTCCCCTCACTAACTTATTCCATCAAGAGTAAATAGTCAGTGCAGGTCTAATTTAATCTATGCCACTCACAACCTAAACATTTGTTTAGCCGACAAGAGTTTTGTGTCAACCCTTATGTCATCCCAATGGGCTATTGCCCTTATGAGGCGAAAGACTAAAGACCATTTTGTCAAAGGAAGGTACACTGTAGTCGAGACCTCTCACTTATAATGCTGTATTAGCCTAGTAGGTGTTCACCTCACCTTTAAGTTTTGAATAGGTGTTTCTTTACTCCCTGGTCACCTAAGGAGACTTTTTAGTTTCAAAATGCATGCAATCGAACAGGAGTCATTGATTCCCGGTTCGGTGCTTGCATTAAGCCTAATCTGCCAGTTTAATTCACTCTTCTCCAAGAGTAACTGAATCAAACTGGTATTTACCTGTCCAGGTCCAAACGCCCGCAGGTCCATACTTGAAATGACCTTGAATTTAAAGGAGTGCCCCTCGTGGCAGTCGCAATGTTTTGCCAATGCATTCTCCATATTCTTTCTCCTAATGGCATAACCGTGTTCGTAAATACGGTCCCTAAGTCTCCGGTCCGTCTTTCCAACATAGAAAGCCGGGCATTGTTGGCACTGTGCGATATAAACCACAAATTCCGTGTTACAGTTATATTTGCCTTGGATGTGGAAAGTCTCTCCTCTAATTCTAAACTTACTATCTCCATCAATGTGGGTACATTGTCTACATGATCCACATGGGTGTGTACCTCCTCCAGATCTACTCCCCTCAGTATGTTTCTTTTTGAGTAGTTCTTTAATATTTGTTCCACGCCTAAAACAAATAAGAGGGTTTTCACCTATCCTCTGGGAAATATCCCTATCCAGTGCCAAATAATACCAGCATTTTCTAATAGCCATTTGGATCTCCGGGGCCACCGGAGTATACGTGAAGGTAAAAGAAAGTGTCGACCACTTATCATTCCCATGTAAGGTCCCACTACTTGTCAATGTGTTCACTCCTTGATGCAAACGGTCAGAAGGGAGCCCAACTTGGGATTCGTTGTCAATAAGCAGTACCACTTCCTCTTGGTTAGTTGGTGTTCCTAGGAGGATGGGCTTGTATGTTCCCTTACTTCTCTTTGTCCTAACTTCCTTAAATATATTGTTTAGGAAGCCTTTAGGGTAACCTCTGTGTTTGAACATACTATATAAGAAGTCACATTCCATCACAAAGTCTTCATCTAAAGTTGTCATACGGGCTGCCCTCACGAGCTGGCCTTTTACAACTGATTTTTTCTGATGTAATGGGTGTTCACTAGTGAAATGTAGAAAGGTATTAGAATAAGTGGGTTTTCTATAAATTTTAGCTGTGTATCTCCCCTTCAGTAAGTCTTTACTTAGACAAATATCTAGGAAATTGGTTGAATGAGTCTGGAAGTTCTGGGTGAATTTCAAAAACGTGGTGGTTTGGTTTAAGAAGTCAACAAATGTCTCAGCACGGTGTCTATCTCCCACTAGGATGATAAAGATATCATCCAAGTACCTCTTATAGGCTATAACATGTTCAAATTGTTGGCTAATGAAAACAAACCTGGTCTCCCAGTGAGCCATGACTAAGTTGGCAAAACTCGCCCCCACTGGTGACCCCATCGCTACCCCTATCTTTTGCAAGTACACTTTGTCGTTAAACGTCAAGTAATTATTTTTCAAGACAATGTCAAGGAGCTGTTCAATCAAAAGGCATTCATTCTCAGGTGCCACTCTATCCCTTATGTGTTCAACCACCCATTCTACCCCTACGTCGTGTGGTATACTGGAGTACAAGTCACAGACATCTACTGTGAGAAAGTTACCCTCTTCTGTAAAAGGCAATGAGTTAATTTCCTCTAAAAACGACCATGAATCCTTGCATATTTGTTTCTCTGTTGCGACATATTTTTTCAAAATTAAGTCAGCAACTTTTGCACAAGGGTAAGTGATCGATTGTCTGCCATCAACTAGGGCTCTAAATGGAGGGTTAGACAAGTCCTTATGGATCTTAGGTATGCCAAAAAGTCGAGGGGTCCTAGGGGCCATCATTGTTAAGTATTTGTCTATTGTCATGTCAGTAAAGCCATCTAAAAATAAATCCCCGATGAACAATCTAATTTTGTTATGGGCTTGGTTTAGTTGGTTAATACTCACTTCCTCGTAAGTATTGTGGCCCAAAATAGATAGCATTCCTTTATTATAGTCATCCCTATACATCACAACTAAACCCCCTCCCTTGTCCGGTTTCATTATCCTAATAGGCAATTTACAAAGGGCTTTAAACAAGTCTCTTTCTTGTAAAGTAGTATTAGTATGTTGTGGGTTGAAACTCCTATTATGCCTTTGCACTATAAGTCTTAATTCGTGCTCACATAAGGTCTCAAAAAGACTGATACTAGGGTGTAAGGGTGGGTTATAAGTACTAGACACCCTCAATTCATTACTTACGTATGAAGAGTTACCCATTAGTGTGGTCAAGTTTAGTTTCCGAACAAACAGTCTAAAGTCAATCATTAATTCAGCTAAGTTACATTTCACTGTTGGCACGAAAGTTAGTCCTTTTGCTAGATGCTCAATCAGTTCAGGGTCAATAACATATTCCGTGTAGTTATAAATTTTAAAGTCACAATCCTTGTTGGTAATCAATACATAAGGTGTTGTTGTTAATTCCGGTTGCTCCTGGTGTTGTACCTCCTCGTTTGCTGGTATTGGGGGTTTGGTAACCAGTTGTCCCTTAGTCCCCCCCTCCCCCTGTAGTTTTTTTGTCTTTGCTGTTGTTGGTTTTGTTGTTGGTTTTGTTGTTGTATGCCAGCCTGGTCGTACACATTGTCTTGGTGGAGAAAACTTTGGTGCTCGTTATAGTCAATATCGTCGGTAACAATACCGCCCTCATGTGTAGCCATAGTTGGTGTAAACTCTTCTACTGTCTGGTTGTTATCACCTCTTTGGTCTGACCAGACAGGACGTTGATCTACTCCCTGTTGTGAATGAGGCCCTGGTAAGTTGGGGTTCCTCACCCTATAGTAGTTTTGTTGGAAACCTGGGGTTTTTTTAAAAGCATAACCCCCTTTATAAGCTTTCATGTCCCTTTGCAATTTACTAACTTTTGTGCTTTTTATTTTATTCAATTGTTGTGCTATCGAAATAAAAATCCTATTAAAATCATACTGGTAGTCTCTGAACACAATATTGTTCTTAATGTCTCTTTCCAAGGTAGTTGTTTCTGTTATCAACTGTTCAACCTCAATTTGATAATATTTAATCATACACTTCATCAAGTCCAAACCTTGGTTGTTAAAGAGTTCGACCAGCTCTTTGTGAAATAGGGAGCCCTCTACTAGGCCTGTAGGGAAAATGCTATGCCTTAACCCTTTAGGCACAATCCGTTCACCAATACATTTATTTAGGTAATTAATCTCAAGCTGTAGTTTCTTTGTTTTTAACAGTTTATTATCAAAGAGTTTCAGCTGGTCTAAAAATGGTGTCTCATTCTGGTCTCTCTCCACAGTAGTACCCCTTGAATAATCACTGTCCAAGCTTAGTTCATCATTAAGCCAGTTACCAATATTAAAAGAGTGACAAACCTGTTGGTTGCTAGTCCTTGCAGGTGCACTGTCCGTTCCAGTATTGTTGTTAAAGTTTGTGTTTCCATTCTCTCCCTCTACTGCAGTCTCCCTGTTTCCAACAGTCTGAGAAGGGAGCATCAGCCCTCTCCTCTGTTCAGGTTGCCAGTGAGGGTTCTGCGGGAAGTTACTCTGATGTTGTTTACTCACAGTGTCCACTTTCTCTGTTAGTCTATCTAGCCGGTTGTTCATCATTTCTATAAGCTGGGTAAGGTTCCCCTTTTCTCCATTATCATTCGTGGTAGTGTCTTCCATCCCAAAAACTCACGTTGATGTGAAGAACAAACTGCAAACACCAAAAAGCTTCCACAAACCAAAAACAGGGTAAGGAACATCAAACTCGAGCCTCGAGAAAAGTCCACAGGTTTATTGAACCAAACTGCTAAAATAAAGACAGTGATACTCCACTTAAAACCACTGCAAACAAAGGGTATGTAAAGCGCTTTTCGTTCGGGTTAATACCCGAACTTCATCAGACAACTTTTCAAAGTGAACTGCCTAGTGCTGAGGTTAAAATAACCTCTCCTTTTTAAATGCACCTATCAGAGAGCTTATTGCCAGTACATCATTTAGTGAAGATACATAGTGTCAATTTAAAGTTGTACTACGTTCACATTCATCACTTGACATCAAAACAACATCATCTCAAAATTGCTGTCTTCATAAATGTTGTTTTCCCACAAGGCACACGTCAGTAACAAAAAAATAATAAAAAGTAAAAAGTAAATAATAAGCAGCAAGTAAAAAATAATAAGTAATAAATAAAAATAAAAAATGGAAAAAATGAAAAAATAAAACGTAAAATGTGTAGAAAGAAAAGTAAAATTAATTTTCTTTCCTTGACACCATTTTAACATTTTCACATCAGAAAGAGTTGCCACAGTGGCTAAAAACAAATAACTGTCTAAACACAATGTGAGACCCAATTCTTCTAGTTTTTCACATTATAACAGTACTTTAAACCAAGTAAGCATCATATTGTAATGTTTTCTTGTCTTCTATAAACAAGTCTCAGTCAGCTAAGGGAGTTTTTTTTAAAGTTTTCATTAGTGTTGTTATTAGTATAGTAAGTTAGCATCAGTAAAGTAAAGAAAACACACCTTGTTAGCCCGATTTAACTATTTGTCAGTAGCATCTCGCCACCCCAATAGGAATGCTCAAGTAGTGTGGACCTAACTGTACATGGTGGACTCCTTTCCCCTCACTAACTTATTCCATCAAGAGTAACTAGTCAGTGCAGGTCTAATTTAATCTACGCCACTCACAACCTAAACATTTGTTTAGCCGACAAGAGTTTTGTGTCAACCCTTATGTCATCCCAATGGGCTATTGCCTTTATGAGGCGAAAGACTAAAGACCATTTTGTCAAAGGAAGGTACACTGTAGTCGAGACCTCTCACTTATAATGCTGTATTAGCCTAGTAGGTGTTCACCTCACCTTTAAGTTTTGAATAGGTGTTTCCTTACTCCCTGGTCACCTAAGGAGACTTTTTAGTTTCAAAATGCATGCAATCGAACAGAAGTCATTGATTCCCGGTTCGGTGCTTGCATTAAGCCTAATCTGCCAGTTTAATTCACTCTTCTCCAAGAGTAACTGACTAGCACACACGTGTTGGGATCATTTATTGCACTGCTCTGATTAGTTTGCTACTTGTGTGTGTCTGCTATCCTTAAACAAAAACAAACAAAACAAAAAAATCTTGCTATTTTCCCACTTTCTATAATTTAAAAAAAAAAGTTCAGTTACAGAGTTGCTGTTCTGAACTGTTTGTAAGTTTCTTGGAGGCCAGTGCTTACTTGGGTTAAAGGGAAGTCTCTGTGTTCACCAGTGGCAGTGGTTAACACTAAGCAGCCTGTCTGTCCCTGTAGGAGTGGTTACTGCCTAGAAACTGTAGTTTTCTTGGCCATTTTGGGTCAATTCCAAACTCCTTGATCTCTCTCTCTCTCTCTTAAAAGCCTGCAACTCTCTTTTTGCACGGTCTTGCGCACAGAGCAGCGTTGGGCAGCGCCGATTAGCTGGGGTATACTATACCTGGCTCCACAAAGTCTGCACTGCAAATTTTCCCTTAGAACTAGGCAAGCCTCAACTCAAGTGCTTCAGATCAACTGCTCTTATTGCAGCACTTGCATAACCCAAATCAGCACTTGTCCAAATCTCCTAGATAACACTATTTTCCAAATCTCCTAGACAGCACTATTATAATACAGCATAAGACCCTCGATTGTCTGCAAGACAAGTGAAATTTACTTTTCCAAGCATGTCCAAAGGTCATCTTCAGGTGTAATCTCCAGTTCATCTGGTGGAATTGGGCATCCTGAGGCAATGTCACAACTGCCTCATGTATACAGACAACCCTCTCCTCTTAGCTCTAGACACAAACACTTGTGAGAGATGCAAATACACAGCCAGACTGGAGGCTAAGCGCTCTCAACCCATGACTGTAACAGACAGTCAAGAGGAGAAGAGACACACTAGCATCACACCACCAGTCACACAAGGATCTACAAAACAAGCACCGGCAAAACATACACATAAATACACAAAAACATATTCGGAGGCACTAGGTACCAATCTGAAAAAGAAACAGTGCCCTCCAAAGCAGACAAGCAAGCAACCTGCACCTCCAAACACAAGCCAGAAAACACATAAATCACCTCAGCAGTGTGCCTCATGACAGCCCCTAAGGCAAAACACCATACCCAACACACTAGTAATAGGAGACTCTATAGTAAGGCACACAGATGTTCCACTCACCAGGCTGAACAAGGAGAAGGTTACCGTCAGCTGCCTGTCGGGTGCTAGGTTCCTCCACATAACACAGGCACTTAGGTCACTCCAGAACAAGTACAAGTATGATGCTGTCATTGTACATGTTGGTGTGAATGATCTAAGTCGTACCTCCCTGGACTACATGAAAAGAGACATCGAGGAGCTCTCTGATCATGTAGCCCAAGCTGGTATGACCCTGACCTTGAGTAGCATACTACCTTCACCTAGAATGATACCACAATACAAAGACAAAATTATCAATTTCAACAATTGGCTAAGCTTCTGGTGTCATTCTAATGGGATCCAGTGTCTGTCTGCCTGGGACGACATGATAGACAAGCCTCACTGTTTCACCAGATATGGTTTGCACCTGTCACCCCTAGGCTTTCGAATACTGGCCAAGGCTCTTGCTGTCCCCATAGTGCCTTTTTAGGCAAGGCTCAAAGGACAAACCAACCACCGTAACCAGCACAGGTAACCAAAAACTAAGGGTAATGCTACTCAACGCCAAAAGTCTCAACCTCAAAATGCACGCACTCGAGGCACTCCTCAGTATGGAGAAAATCGATGTTTGTGCAGTGACGGAAACCTGGTTCAAGGCTCCAGAGAGTACCCCAGCACTACCAGGTTACAATTCACATCATACCTTTTGGCCTCAGTTACCGGATTGCAGTACAAAGGGTGGAGGTGTATCCATATTCATCAAGGATACCCACATCTCCAGGTTAGTGGCACAGCATGATGCCCAAGAGATCATTCATGCGCAACTATCAGCAGGCAAATCCACATTTCAAGTCGTAGCCTGTTATAGATCACCCACCACATCCCAAGATGCTCACTCAGCATTCCTTCAGGCATTGGAAAATATAAAGGTCCTACCCAACATCATAATTTTGGGTAATTTCAACTACCCTGGTATAGACTGGGCGAACTACCAAAGTTCTAACTCCTATGCCGAGCGGTTCATAGAATTTATAAATTCAAATGCCCTTGAACAACTAGTATGTTCCCCCACTAGAGGGGACAACATATTGGATTTAATCATCACAAATATGGGCGCCCACTGTACCACACCCGTTATCACTCCCTCTCTGGTCAGATCAGACCACAAACTGATAACCCTAGACATCCTCACCCCTCCACCTCCCCCAGTCAAAGAAACCATCATAAAAAACCTTTCCAAAGCAAACTTCAAACTACTTGCGTCAGAAGTGGAAAGCTTCACTATTCCCTTGCAGAAGGATAATGATATCCAGGATGCAGAATCCTACACCAAGGCACTTTATATACATCTTCAGGATTGCATGGACCATGCTATCCCAAATAAAACCAAGACTCCTTCCTCAAGCAAGAAGAAACCAGTCTGGTGGACCCCGGCCATAAACAAACTATACAATAAAAGGAGGAGACTTATACAAAAAAGGCCAAATCTCAAGTAGAAAAATCTTCCTTGATCAGCTTTAGTAAGAAACTGAGGGCCCTCATCAAGTCAACTAAAGCCAGTTTCGAAAAGAAAGTTGCCAAGAATGCCAAGGATAACCATAAGGCCTTCTATGGTTACGTCAAAAACCTAAATTGCAATGCTCAGGTCTGTTCTGAGCTAGTACAAAATGGAACAAAATACACTGACCCCACTGACATTGCCAACATCTTGGCTGACAGGTTCAGTGCAAATCCCCCCACCACCACCACCTACAGGGCCTATTACTATTCCAGGGGATTGTGTAACTCCAATTATTACTGATACGTTAGTTAATAAGGCTCTATCTAAAGCTAAAAACACTGCCTCCATGGGACCAGATGGTGTCCCGGGCTGTGTCATATGCGAGCTCCAAAATGAATTAACCCCGCATCTGAATACCCTGTTCAGTCTCAGCCTCTCGACAGGATATGTGCCCATAGAATGGCGCACAGCAAAGGTGGTTCCGCTGCACAAGGGTGGGCCCACAACCGACACTGGGAACTACCAACCAATAAGCCTGACCAGTCTGATCTGTAAGGCAATGGAGCGAATCATTATGGAACCCATAAATGGAGAGATTGGGAACCTCCAAACACTTGACCCCACACAGTTCGGCTTCGTCAAGGGCAGATCATGCCTCCTGAACCTACTGGACTTCTTTGAGACAGATACTCAGGCTATAGATAAGGGAAAGGAGGTACACACGGCTTACCTTGACCTTGCTAAAACATTTGACACCATTCCCCATTCAGGTATTATTGATAAACTCACCAACCTGGGCATAAACCCTTATGTCACAAGATGGATCGCAAACTGGCTCTCAGACAGATCCCACAAAGTAAGAGTAGCAGGATCAATGTCCGAATCCAGACCAGTAATGAGCGGTGTACCTTAGGGCTCTGTCCTGGGGCCCCTCCTGTTTGGCATATACTTCTCAGAAGTACAGGCAAGCACTGAAGGGCTGTGGCTGACCAAGTTTGTGGACGACTGTAAACTGGGTGCTATAATAGAGTCTCCAGCCAACATGGTTATCCTCCAGAAGGGCCTTAATGAGACTGATGCATGGTGTCAAAGCCATGGCCTCAAACTAAATGCTAAAAAATACGTAGTAGTCCCCTTTGGAAAAAACAGAGTACCCGCGAACTACCACATAGGAGGTAACCCCCTAAAATCTGAAGTAGTAATAAGGGATCTAGGGACCCAAATAGATAGTCAGCTTTCCTTTGATGACCATGTTGCCAAGGTGGTTAGAAAATACTTCTATGTGACCCATCTGATCACGAAAGGGTTCGCATCAAGATCTAAGGATGTAGTGGTGCCCCTCTACTCTTCCCTCATCAGACCCATTATTGAGTACAATGCACCAGTTGGAATGTACCTGGCTAGGCATCTCCAGTGGCTGGAGAGACCACAGAGGTACCTCACTAAGAGGATTACTGGCCTCAAACAGTTGCCCTATGCAGCACGATTGAAAAAGCTAAGGCTTTTCTCTGTTGCATATCACCTTCTCAGAGGCGATCTCGGTCTGACATACAGAGCCATGTCCAACCCAGAACTATTGAACATGCTCCATCTTAGCAAAACCAAATCCACTCGAGCTACACGCTCCAGGGATATAAACCTTAGCACAACAATGAATAGAACATGCTGGAGGGATAGATTCCCTTCGCAAAGACTTCCCTTGCTATGGAACAAGGTCCCGATCTATGTAAGACAGAGCCCCTCACTATCACTCTTCAAGAGGAACCTTGACGAGTGGATGGGTAACAGAAAGTTCACACCACGGATCATACCAACAGCTCTACTAGATAGGGGCCAAGGGTACTAGCTGCGAGATCAAGGGCCTAGGGAACTAACCAAAGGGGCGGTGAATACTGCACAACGTGGCTGGGCTAATATATGCCTTCGGGCAGATAGCCCAGTACCTACCTATGAACCTATGAACTTGTCGCATGTCATACTGAATGCGTGTGCAGGTTCCCTTTTCAGCAGCAACTCTGCTACTCTATTCTATAAGCCCATAGTCTTCAATACAAAGAAGTGTTTTCATAAATACAACAAAAAGCTGGCCTCTGCAGACTGCTGTCTATGTCTTTCCTATCCTGATTGATCTTTCATATTCAGAGTAGCCTTTTTACATGTCACTGATGAGGACTTATGCCTCCATAACATGTCAGCTCTTTCTCTTCTTCTATCTAGTGAAGAGATGTACTACCCTTTATTGAACTGATTTTCTTAGATTTATAACCGTATAAGTCCATTCAATTGAATACCTTCAGCTGTACCCCTTTTATGTTATTGACACATCAAGCACTACCCTGCCCACAAATACACATACATCCTCCTTGCAGAGAGCTTCCTCCTGCTGCAGGCCAAACATTTAGATAAAGAAAAGGCTATTCAGTCCTCTATAATCTCCATTATCTCCTCTAACCAGCTGATTTCTTTGACAACACATCTCTTGTATCACACCAACTAGCCCTGTCCTGTGGATTCATATCAGGATGCAGAGGCCCACACCTCCTCTTTGCATACCATTCTATAGAAGAGTCTTTGTCCTTTGATATCCATTTCTAGGAGTACCATTAAAAAGATGAGGTATGGAGAAAGCAACCTCCCCGAGGTGAATGGTTGCTTTAGATGATGAAATCTGTAATGAACGTCTTGTAGTTATACAAAAACTAATAAAACGCATTTATATACAGACTCACTATTGCTGATAATTCCGCCAGGCAGAAAGGCGGCAGTCGATGTTCAGTGAAGATGTATTCAAAATATTGCAGCTGGATCACAGCAGTAGCCTCTTTAAAGATCAGTCATGAGTATGTCAGATTAGGGAAATGATCGGGAGTATGTCAAATTAGGGAAATGATCGGGAGTACGTCAGATTAGGGAAATGATCAGGAGTACGTCAGATTAGGGAAATGATCGGGAGTATGTCAGATTAGGGAAATGATCTGGAGTACGTCAGATTAGAGAAATGATCGGGAGTATTGATCACACCCGGAATGGATCACCAATAGTGCAGTAATAGAGCAGCGGCAGCAACAAAGCAGAATGATGACATGCACCCTCAGGTCAATAGATATCAGAGGCAAAGAAGTAATAACACAAAACTACCAACCAGGTCCTGGACAATCCATAACATCAAAAGGGATATCAGACTTCTTGAAAGTGACAGGAGGAAATCCATTAGAAGGGTGTGTGAGATGGACAGAAAGGTATATGAGCAGACATAACAGGAGCCTGGGCCTTCTTCTTTGAGTGAACCTATGAATCCATGTGTTCCACTGATACATATGGACTTGAGACTACAACTTTTATAACTTATACCTAGGTTTTGGAGCCATAGAATTAGTTATACTAACTAACAGTACAGGTGAAGGAGGACTCTTTTTGTACTGACTGAGACAATTATACACCTTAATTTATTGTTACCATGTAACAATGAATTTAAAGTAGACTTAGTACAGTTTCTTAAGCATTCTTTGCCTTTCATTCACATTTCTGTGTAAACATCATCTTAGTAACCATTGAACTAATAACTGACTATTTATTAAACTAATAACTGACTATTTATTAAACTAATAACTTACTATTTATTAAACTAATAACTGACTATTTATTAAACTAATAACTGACTATTTATTGAACTAATAACTGACTATTTATTAAACTAATAACTGACTATTTATTGAACTAATAACTGACTATTTATTAAACTAATAACTGACTATTTATTAAACTAATAACTGACTATTTATTAAACTAATAACTTACTATTTACTGTTATGTCCATGATCTCCCTCAGTAGAATATTTATTCTGTATAAAACAGAAAATCCACTGTTCATTCATTTGAGGGGGGAGGAGGACTTCCGTACTTGTATAATATCTATATTGCTCCATTATTCTAGGAGCTGCAACTCTCTGACACTTCTGCTATACTAGAAAGTCAGAATATGCACATATTTATTTCTTCATTCTGTTAGTTGAATATTTGTTGTTTCTTCTGATTTACATGTTTAGAATATGTTTGACTGCTCTAATATATATATATATAAATTTGCATCACCTACCAACACTTCCACATTAACAAAATTCTTTTTCTTCTGCAAAATCAAATGGATTTTTTTTTTATCATGCTCCCTAAAACAATCACAGATACATAAGCCATCCTGTACTACTGTATAATCTGTTTTCCCAGTTTCCCTTTTAATGTTATGATTTATTTTCAAGTCATCCTGAAGCTATAACCAGAAGAAACAAATCGATCATCCCTTTGCACAAAGTGGGTGCATTCATGAACCTCAGGAGCTATAGACCCATTAACCTGACCAGCCTTATCTGCAAGGCCATGGAATGAATCATCATGGACCTTATTAATAAAGATATAGGGAACCTACAAATGCTTGACCCCATCCAGTTTGGCTTTGTCAAGGGGGGATCATGCCTGTTAAACTTGGTGGACTTCTTCGAGACAGTCACCAAAGCCCTAGATCAGGGCAAATCTGTGTATACTACCTACCTAAACTTAGCCAAGGCTTTTGACACAATTCCCCATTCAGGCATCATTGATAAACTCACCCAGCTGGGTATCAACCCATATATTGTCAGGTGAATTACAAACTGGCTCACTGATAGAACTCATACGGTCAAAACAGGGGACTGTGCCTCCTCCATCGGACCCATAACCAGTGGTGTTCCACAGGGATTGGTTCTGGGACCCCTACTGTTCGGAATCTACTTCTCTGAAGTACAGGCTAAAATTAAGGACTGTGGCTGACAAAGTTTGTTGATAAATGCAAACCCCTAGTGATGTCAGCATCCTGCAAGAAGGTCTTATGCAAACTAATGACTGGTGTCAAAATCAAGGCCTTAAACTTAATGTAAAAAATTGCATTATCATCCCCTTTGGTAAGGCTGATGTTCCTGCAAATTACAACATCAATAGCAATGGCCTAAGCACACAGTCAGTGGTGAGAAATCTGGGCACACTGGTTGACAGGAACCTTAACTTCAATTATCATGTCTCCACAGTGGTAAGAAGGACATTTTATATTGCTCATCTCATAAGTAAGGGCAATGAATAAAAGAGGTTATAACCCCCCTGTACTCTTCCGTCATCATTAATGGAGAACAATGTTCCCTTTGGTATGTTCCTTTCAAAACACCTGCAACAACTGGAAAGACCACAAAGGTTCCTTACAAAGAAAATTCAGGGTCTTCAAGATCTGTCTTATGAGGACAGACTGAAATCATTGTCACTTTACTGTGTGTCATACAAATTGCTCAGAGGTGACCTGTGCCTTGCATATAGAACAATCTCTGACCCAGCTTTAATGAAAATGCTGCACATTCAAAAGTAATGTGGCACACAGGTCACTCGCTCAAAGAACCTTAACCTGGTATGTGACATCAACAGAATTTACTGGAGAGACATATTTGTCTCACAGAGGATGCCCCATCTTTGAAACAAGCTTCCTATTCATGTTAAACAAAGCCCCTCATTGGCTGTATTTAAGTGCAATTTGGACTTTTTGACGGGTAACTAGAAATTTACCCTGGGGGTTCCACCTGTGTACCTCTTGGACAGAGAGAATAGGTGCTGAGTTTAGTGTCTACTTGAAAGAGACACCCTTGGAAACATCGGTTGAACTTGGCTCGGCATGTAAAGGCCCTGGGGGTTAGCCTAGTAACGTTCTATGATCCTATGATCCTATAATCAAAGCTTCAACTGGACTAAAATACATTTTTTGCAGGAGTCAAGCCTATTTCAGCTTGGATAAAAAATCTACTAACTCTACAGCTGCACATCCACAAAGAAAAATGAAAAGATCAAAAGCTATAAATCGCTATGGAAACAGTAGAAGAAACCATGACGACAATAACCTGCTATGGCAACGGAAGTTGGGAAGTTACACAACAGGGAAATATCTCCCAGACTATGTAGAACCTAATGAAGTACACACGTCCCCAAAAGCAGATCAGTTATTTTTTTACATTTGTTACCTTAATTTATCTGTAAGGATCTCTTTTATTGTCTTTAACATTTACTTCTGTAACTTCACTTTTGTCTATATGCTTCTTTTTAATCTACTGTACTACCTGCAAAGACTGACACATGGTCTTTATTTTTTATTTCTTAAATAGCCTATTTTTTTCTTGTTTGTTAGGAATTTAGGACTTTTACACCAACATATATCAGCCTTATGTCAGTCTTTTCAATTTACACAATTTCTATCCTCCGATCTATCATGATCTATTTGTTAGAATTATGTTGGCTTTACCTGGATTAACCTTATGTTGCACCTTTACCTATACAAACTTATCCAGGTATTTTTTCATTTCTTCCAAGTCCTCTTTAAGCCATATGTGCATACAGGGGTGCAGTGTGGTTTGCAGAATGCTCAAAGAATCAACTATGAAGTGATGGTACATCTTTGAAGATCTGAATGATCGATTTGTATTTATAATGGCTTGCACTACCTAGGGCTGATTGTACTTTAGTAGATGTTGTGTGATTGTGCAATTGTTATACTTAAATAAGTGGGTTTGAGGATGCAATTTTTTAATGCAGGGTTTGGTGGATTGTTTACTGACATTTTTCCTTTGTGTAAAGTTTTGGGAAGGCTTTCTTTTCTTTTGTGTTCAGAGATAAACTTTATTATTATTTTTGGAAGGAGCACATGTTGAAAAGTTTTGATCACTGTGTAGTTGATTTTTTTTACTGGTTAGTGGCCAGTGTTTTTAATGTTCGATCATTCCAAATATAATTGTATATTACCACATTCCCATGTTCCTCCTAATTTGTACTTTACAGTCCTTCAGTAATTAATAATTTAAGTAAATGATCTGACTGTATGAAAAGTGCAACGTAAGGTACAGATAAGGGACAGGTACATTGTGTTCAAAGGTCCACCTTTCTTTATGAGTCAGTACTAAATTAAACATTCTATTATCTTTGGTAGGAATTTCATTTTTAGGCCATTGTTAATCTTAAAATAATCCAAAGTATATTTTCTTTTATCTCTTCATCTCCCTCCTTTACTTTATTATTCTACCACCGATGTGTAGCTAAACACTCATGAAAAAAATCATGCCTTCTGTTTTGCACGATTATAACTCTCCCATTAATATCTCAAGGCAGTGCATACTATCTCTTGAGGCTTTACACAACCCTTAAAGAAACTATCGCTATCTATGCAGTTTTCTAAAGATAACGTATATATTAATTCATGCTTAAAATATAATCCCTATGTTTTACTTTCCCATCCAGTTTTCCTTAGCATTGGGACAATTGTTAAATTTCCATACATTTCCATGTTCCTTCATCCTTACAAAATTATTATAAAGCATGTCTTAACTGCAATTGCTAATGCTAAAATTACTACCGTGAGGGCCCTGATAGAATATCTGGTTATTTAATCAATATAATTGACATGCTCTCTCTGAAATCCTTCTAAACTGTTCAGCTTATGCATAGCTACAGAGTATGTTCCTGAAGTATGAAAAATGGCTGCCACTGTGCCACTCCATAAAGTGGATCACATGTAAAGCCTGGCTGCTACAGACACATCAGCCTAACAAGCCTAATTTGTAAAGCCATGGAAAATATCAGACCTGATTGTTCTGACATTAAAAGCTTTATTACTCTAGAACTGCAACAACATTGTTTTGTAAAAGGGAGACCATGTCTAGTTAATTTAGTAAACCTCTTCATGAAAGTCACTGAAGCTGTAGCTAGCAGTCATGTATGTCATATAATGTACTTGGCTCAGAACAAGGCCTTTGGCAATATTCACCATGATGACATTTTAAATAAGCTTAAAGGCCTAAATGTAGACCCTTATGTTGTAAGACACATAATAAACTAAATGATAGACAGAGCCCACATACATAAAGCGTAGGTATAACGTAAGATAGCAAAAAGGTATTTAGTAGCATTCATCAGATTTCAGTAGTGGGACCCCTCCTGTTTGGTATCTGCTTTTCAGATCTTGAAACCACTAACTCGTCCATACAGCAAGCTTAATTTGCTAATGATTGCAAACTGGGAGTTGTCATTCACTCAGCATTCAATACCATGCTATTACAGCAAGAACTGAACCATACAAATCAATGGTGTATGACAAGCAGGGTTAAATTAAATACAAAGAAGTGCACAATTCTCGAATTTGATAAACAAATCCTGACAGCAGCTTATAGTATAGACAACACCACTCTCTAGACTGGTACTGTCACTAAGATCTTGGCACCTTCATAGGCAGGTCATTGTCCTTTGGATACAACATAGGAGTAGCAGTATCTAACCAAAATACTAACTAAAGATATTCCACAGAGTTCTAAATGGAGTCATCATTCATTTACACTTTGCCCTGATCAGACCAATTATGGAATATAACTCTACTTCTAACATGTATCTAAACACATTACACATCTAGAAAAACCCCAGAGGTTCCTAACTAAAAAGACCACTTGATTGAAGATTCCCAGATACCAAGACAGGTTTGAAGCTCTCTTTCTATACTCTTTCCCTTATAAAGCCCCTTACAGTGAGTTATGTCTAACAGTCCATTTCATGGACTCAACACTCCTTAAAGTTCTAAACCTCCACAAAACAAAAGCCTCCACAAACACTTAAATAAAGACCTGAATCTCAATCGTCAAATAAAGAAGACTCACTCGAGGAACAAATTTATTAGTCAGTGCTTCCCCGTTTCTGAAAAAATCTTCCATTGCATATAAAACAGAGTGAAATCCTTTCTTCCTTTAAAGAAAACCTTGAAGAATGGTTGGATGTCCATAAATACACCCTGGGCATAACTTGCTTTGCCCTTCTGGAGGCAGAAGGTACCCTTTGTGGGTGGTACTGGCAAAGTGGTTATGGTCCACGAACTGACTCTGTCTTGTATACTCTAAGAATATTGTATATGAATCATCAAAATCCTCACTAAATCATTAGCCCTTTGGTTCATGAAACAGTTATAAACAGAAAATGTCTAATCTGTATTCTCTTCTCTCAAGTATGCTTCTTAAACAAAAGTTACATATTCTAAATACTGATCCATAAATACTCCATCTCAACTTTACCCAATATGCCTCTAAAGCTGGTGTAAAAGAACTTGAAACTGCAAGGCTCAAGACCTCACTTTTTTCTCAAATGGTCCCAAAGAGAATCAAACATGCTCATATGAACTGCGATCAATGTTCTCTCTCCCACTGCTGTCAGCAGTATGTACCTAGACTACACCTAATAAACAGCACTGAAGTCAGTCTTAGAAAGCCTGAACTCTGGATCTCACCTTACAACCACTGTTACTGACCTTAAAGGTAAGTAAAAGAAAATATTGTATAAGTATTTTCATGGAGCTGCTGATCCCTTTCCCTGATCTGTAAACACGTTACTTCCTACTCTGCAATGATTAAAAAAAAACACTTAAAATTTAAATATTCTGATGTATTAATACAATACCTTCTAGGTGGGTCTTGAAAGCAAGCTTGGTTGGTGTCACTTTCTCCCAGATGAAGCTTGGTGCTGGGATGCCTTCCTTTACGGCACAAGTCAATTTTATGCTGCTGCCCTCTGCTGACTGCCCTTCAGAGGAGCACACTGGGACAGAGGGAGGAACTAAAAAGGGAATATAAGAAAAAGGTTGTACATTAATTCTCTAAGGTTACTCAAAATGAGTGTGGAAATTAAAAAATAAATAAAATGTCCAGGTAGGGACACTGCTCAAGTGCTTCATGTGCTTTTCCAGGCTTCATGATGTGTTATGTCTCCTGTCCTTCTGCATCTGTGTTAGGTCATTACACTTTCTGTTGGGGAACACTAGAGAGAAAGAATTTTTCTGCAACAGCAATGATTCCAAAAACAGTTCTGATAACTTGATGCAATGTAGGGGCATGAGCATGTGTGTGTGTGTGTGTGTGTGTGTGTGTGTGTGTGTGTGTGTGTGTGTGTGTGTGTGTGTGTGTGTGTGTGAGTGTGTGTCGCATGTGCAGACGCACATGAATGAGCATGTGCACAAGTATGTACGAACATATGCATATCTGTGTGTGTGTTTGCAATTTTGTGTGCTTGTGTGTTTTTTCACACATATGATGCACAATAGTTAACTATCTGAGGGATTCGCACAGTGACACTAGCTCCAAAGAATATATGCTATATATTGCCCAGCCACACTTACTAAGTTCTGTAAATGAAAGAATATATTCCAGTAAGTTAAAATAGAAAATTATCAGTTATACAAAAAGCATACATTTTCTTTATACTTATACATTTTATTGATCTAGCAAGTTTTAGTCAGTTTGCTGAGTGGGGGGTGATCAATTTCCAGAATAAATGTTCACCATTCTTTGTAAATCATATTAACTAAAGATATTTTCTACATGTATAGAGTGGTGCCAAATGAAATGGCAGAAGTTCATAAACTTCCTTGAGATAGTAAGCAACATGCGAAGCAAGTAAAGAAATCACCTGCCTGTGACAAAGTAATCTTATATCCTTTCTCAAAAAAAAGTAACATTTTTCTCATAGTAAAAATAATATTCTGTACAAAAAAGATACGTTTCACATGTCTGAGGCATTCTGAATTAATCTGCATGTCACAAATTCCACATAACAATATGGAGAACTGGAATAGTAACAGTTGTGTTCCATAGATGAAATGCTTGCTCATATTTTGCAGGAATCCATTATTTCTTCTCAGATTTTCAGCAGTCTCTTTTTATGACCCTTAAACAAAAGCTTCTGATTTTTCAGTAGTTGTCTGTGCACATAAACTATACCTTACACCCTAAGGGCTTTCATGTAAGGTGAATCTATGTTGCTGAGAGCCGTGTGCACTAGGATGCAAATTTTAGGGTCTACCTGATATTATCAAAAACAATCTTTCCAAAGCCCAGTTTAACAGTCAGATTATATTAACATTAGACCCAGCAGAATCTGTAACTAATAAAAAGGTAAATGTATGATTTTACATTTTTACATATTAGCTGTGCCACCCTGTACCTCTGAAGTGTGGGGCTTTGTCTCTTTTCCCCAGTTTCTAAATATATTAGCTCTGCATTTGCACTGACCTGGAGAAAAGGGGCATTAAGTTATTTCCCATTTCTTAGATTTGGTGCAAATGGAAGGTAGAATATTTAGAGATTGGGAGTGTTGGGAGTGATGGGCCAGAGCCCGCACACTGAGCATGCAAGAGGATATTATCTTAAAGTTAAATTGAATATCTGTTAAATATGCTGCAACAGTGCACCACCCAGCATTACAAGTTTCTGTGAGAAACCATACACACAACATAATGAATGTTAGTAAGACCAACTAAGCCCATGTTTTGTTAAGCTTACCTTTACACAGTCCTCTAAACTGTTCAGATGGTTTGCAGAATATCCAGATTTTTGCCTCATATTTTTGGCCTGTTCCTCTTAAAATTTGTGTTTTTTGCCAACTCATTGAGGATTGAAGTTAGTAAATAAACCCAGACATTTGAGTTTCAGCTTTCATAGCCATAAAAAATGCAGGATAATGCAAAACCTGTTATTCTGTCAACTTTCTAATATTGTAAGAATGATATTTAAAATCTCTCCCTGATTTTGATATTTAAAATCTCTCCCTGATTTTGATATTTAAAATCTCTCCCTGATTTTGATATTTAAAATCTCTCCCTGATTTTGATATTTAAAATCTCTCCCTGATTTTGGGCTTTTGTCTCCCCGTTATTTTGGCTTTGTCCAGACTTCTTGAGCTAAAGTAGCATTAGGCTGGGAAGGAATGTTTAATAAAAATATGGTAAACATTCATATATGAAGAAAGAGTCAGGGAGGTATAGATAGCTTCCATTGATTTATCACCAATAGATTGGTATCACAGATTCCATACATCATCTGAAACCAAGAGGGAGACTGGTATTGAGAACAGGCACATCTGAAACCAGAAGGGAGATTGACTGGTGCTGAGAACATGCAAGATACATTTGTACTGGATTCCCTTCTGAGCACCATAACCCACAAAAGTTCAATGTGCTGCTTCAGAACATACTGTGGTAGTTGTGGGAGTCAAACAATAACAAAATGTAGCAGTGAGTGTTCTTAAAGTGAGGGGAACAAATTCAGACTGCCACACTATCTAATCATGACTTTCAACTAATGAACAGCTTCCAGCTCTTTTCATGTCTGTCTCTTCATTTGTACACTTATTTATTTATTTTTTTCACCAGGCAGCCTAACACCAGAAACATATTCCTGAATGGAGAATTGATGGAGTCTGAATGGAGAGAAGATAAAATCAGCAAGCAGAAGAGAGTAGTATAGTTGGACCTGAATTCATCTTCAAGTCTTAGTGAATTCCTTTATGTGGTGGACCCTATTTTTACAAAATCTCACCAGGATGACACTGATATATAGACGGTATTTTATATTGCATATATCATGCACAGAAGGAAGTTAAATCTAAAAAAAGACAGCTTGGTGCACAAGTCCCAGGGTAAAAAAGTGCCCAGTCCTGGTGTGTGCACTGGTGCCAGGACTGGAAAAATAACAGTGTAGAGTCCTCAAGACATGAAAACATTCCTACAATGGGGTAGACCAGGCCCAGGGGGAGGATGGGCCCCCATGTTGTAGACAGAAGTAGTACTCTACAAAAATCACAAAAACTGACAGGCCAAAAAAAGAACCATAAAGATGATACAGTGGACTGTTGAGGATAAGGAAGAAGCCCAGAATTTCCAGGTAGACGATATACAATAAATATAAGAGATAAATTAGAGGAAAGAAAAATACTTCCACAACAACCACTGTCAAATGCTTCAAATAAGAAATTTGTGCTCATTAGTACAACAAATCCATTTAAAACATTATATAGACCAAGAAATCTTGGGCTGTTTGGAAAAGAAGCAGCAGAAGTTTGAAAATATAAAGAACAAAACCTAGAGATTTTTGAAAGGTATAAAAAAGAAACATGGACATGGAAATGAAAGTGAAATCTGATATGGTGCAACATTTATGCAAATGAGAAAGCCAAACTAATAAATACAAAACAGCAACTCCAAAGATATTTGAAGAGAAATACAGGCAAGAGCACCCAGATATGGAACATTTCACAATACAAAAAATAAGATTACAAAGAGGAACATAGAACAGAAGATCAGTAAAGAAGAAGTTAAACAAATAGAAGTTGAAGTTATAGAATACCTGCAAAGTGAAGGATTTAGTGTAAAAAAGTTTATAGCAGGTTACATCACAGTATTATGGAGCAATAACTCCCCAGAGTAAGAAGAAACAGGTGGAGCAGGCGACATCTGAAGAAGAAATATGGAAAAGGGAAAGAAAATTTAATATGGTGCAATATTTGTGCTAAAAAGAAAGCAAAAGTAATCAATACAAAAAAGCACCAAAGATATTTCAAGAGAAATATAAGCAAAGGCATCCAGATATGGAAAATTCCACAATACAAAAAAAATAAGAAAACAAAGGGGGGAAAGCAGAACAGAGGATTAGTAATGGAGAAGTTAAAGAAATAGAAACTGGAGTTATGGATTACTTGAGAAGTAAAGGATTTAGTGTAGAAAATCCAACTCTGGCAATGTCACACATGATTGCAACAACAAAGAAACTGATATCTTTACCCCTTTTAACTTTAACAGACACAAAACGGATCACTATACTAAATGTTATGCAATAAAAATACTTTGATGTAACTCTAGACCCACTTCTAAACTTTAATATACACTCATATAGCATTACTTCCAAATGAATCAGCTGAAGACAATCCATGTTACAGACTCTCGCACCTTCTGTCCCCAGCTGCACATATGGCAATAGCTAAAAATGTCTTGATCCCCAAAATAGAATATGCTCCTCCACTAGTCACTCTCTACTCACCTCATAATACTTAAAAATTCTCATAATACTTAAAAAGGCCAATTATCTGAAAACAAAATAATTAGATTTGTTGCACTACTCAAGAGTTAGAAGTTGACACCACTGTGACCTATATTTAAAGGTTCAGTTGCTTCCTATCTGTAACAGTGCCACTTAAGTATTATTATCTTTAAAATACTAACACAAGGTTACTACTTGTCCTTAAAAGATTACTAGGGACAAGGGACAAGGCCTTTATAGAAACTGGAACTGCAATTTGGAATTCCTCACCCACAGGTAAAAGAAATTCAAAAAACACTAGGATCTTTCAAAAAAACAACATCTTAAGCCATCCTTGTGTAAATAATCATCCTGCACCAGTTTCAGTGACAGCAGCTAATGGGTACAATACAATGTTGCAATATAATATTGGTTAACTTGTTGCAAACTGTTACTTATTCTAAGTATAATTCCCATCCCTATGTAAGGACACTGCAGCTAACTTGATACAAATGGAACTGCCTTATTCAAGTAACTTTGTAATACATGCACAGGCATTTCAGTGCTTTGTATCAATGCTATGGTCCTGTCATTAATTCTACTATATTGTCATATTTTATTCACTATTTTGATATTTTTCTCCTGTAAGTGTGTACTCTGGTTAGGCCAACCCACTCTACTTGCTTATTAAATTGTAAAATAAATTAATAATCAGGAGCATGACAAAATACTTTGAAAACAAAAGGACATTTAAACATTTTATACAAGTTTCTGGATTGTACCTTGAAGTGCATGCTCTTCACAATCCTGAATAGTTTACAGATTTAATGTGATGACATGTGCAGTTGTAAGTAACAGCTTTAGGAATAAGAACAAAAAACTGTTTAATAAAAGGATAATTTATATGTCAGTTTATCCTGAAGCCAAGAATCCCAAAAAGTCAAAACTGGAAGATTTCTGGTTGTTAATCGTCAATGTTTCTATTTCTAATAAAATCATAGAATCATTCCCAAAGACTGTAAGCTTGGAATAAATATTTTTATAACAACATAATTTAGAACAAAGACGGTTGTGAGTGTTATACCATTAAGACATGAAGCATTGGAATGACCTCTAAATATACATTTGAATAGTCTGTCTTGTGCTAAAAAACAGGCATACCAACAAAATATAAATTAACATTTTACAGCTATATGTAGGGAATATGAGTTAGAAATGTCTCATATATGCATAACATTTGTTCATCCCCGGGGATCACCTCTGTGGCTCTGCTTGACAGTGGCACAGGAAAATAATTTTCTTGGGTGACAAAAGCCAGGGTACCTGTTTGGCTGGGCTTGTATAGGCCCCAGGGCCGATAGCCTACTACCTACATATGAACCTATGAACCTATTAGTGAGTACAGCTGCAAGTTATCTTGAGGAAAAGCAAGATAAATTATGAGAAACATGCCATATACAATACAAATATAATGCATTTAGTCAGTTTGTTTATTTTTTTCAAGTAAGGATTTGATTTTTTAGTGTTTTTACCATGATGCTTTACTTATGGTTTAATAAGTGGTTTAAGGCTGCTAAAATGCTTTTATCTATCTATCTATCTATCTATCTATATATATATATATATATATATATATCATGCATATGTATATATTATTTCCATTTTAATGTTAATGTGTGTAGATCTTTACATGAGACAGTATGTTTTCACAAATGTTATAATTAAAGGGTGAATTGATTGATGCATTTTACTATATAAAGTTGTAGAAAAGTCTGGATTTGATAGCAAAAAAAGATGAACAAATAAGGGACAGAACTGTGATTGGGCTAACTGATGTGGAAGTGTCTTTAAAAGCTACAGTTAGAATTAATCTAACCGTAGAAAAAGCAAAACAGATCACCACAAAGGCTGAATTAGAAAAAATTCAAAATGCTTATTTAATCATGGTAAATAATGAGTGTGTGAGGTAGAATGCAACATAGATGACAAGTTTTGTAAGAGGCATGATTCCAGTCAGACTAAATGAATTTACGGGAAGGAAAGTTAAGAGTATTCCTGGTAGATGCTTGAGGTGTGACTGTTAGCATTATGAGTCAGAGCAGGATGCTGCACTTTATTGTTTTGCACTTCAGGTAACTGTTTTGAGTACCTCTGCTTTATTTTTGCCTTTAAATCATTCTAAAGGTCCTTAATACTTGAAATCACATTGTCAAGGCAGTTTAAGTTTTGTTGTAACATTACATTTGCAAGCAGTCTTTCTTGGTGTTATTACATCAACAGGTTAGCAGTGCCTTGTACAGACACTAACACCCAGAAAATAGATTTTATCTATAAAACTTCCCTTATAACTGAAACCTGCAACTTAGTGTGGCTAAAACAAAACCATTGTGTGGAGACAAGGTTAGTGCAGATAGTTTGCACAATAAACAGCACTATTATCAAATGTAGCACAAGTTGTTCCAAGCCCCAGAGACCACACAAGTAGATCTCTGTATAACTCAGTCAATAACCTAAAGTCGCACATGCAAATACAGGTCTGGACAACACAATATGTAAATTTCCAAGTGTCTCCACTGCCAGTTCGGTAGATATGAGCATATTGATACAATGTAGCAATTGTCTCATGTTCAAAGACAACCATTTATTCCTTAAAAAAACAAACACAGTATGAAAGAGATATACATACACAATTTCACTGGAGGCAAAAATGTCACATAAAAACAAGGTTGTCAAGAGCACACAGACTACATCCACCATTCACATAGACGAACCTGTGCTGAGGAACTAAAAAGCAATCTTCCCAAACCTCAAAGACCTCCTAAGCCTATAAATGGAAATGCCTCTCCACAGCAATCTCTAAAGCACTCACCAAAAGCAACAAAAAACACTGCACATACAGCTACACCCAGTGGAGCCCCAGGAGCAAAGCCCATAAGGCAAGCCAATACATTACTCGGGGCTCTTGTCATAGGGGACCCCACTATATGACACATAGATGCCCCACTCACCAGACTGACCAAGAAGAAAATGATGGTTAGTTGCTTATCTGGAGCCAGGATCGGCCACATTATGCATTCACTCCAGTCACTACACCACAGGTACCAGTATGACTGTATGACAGTCTATGTGGGAGTTAACGACCTGAGATGTATTTCCCTGGATTTTATAAAGAGAGACGTTGCTGATCTCTCTGAAGATGCATGTCAAGTAGGTATGTGTCTTGCATTGAGCAGCATTCTACTTTCACCATGGGTGATGCCACAGTGAGAACAAAAGATGATTGACTTCAATTATTGAGTAAGTTTCTAGTGTCTTTAAAGGAAGATTCAATATTTGTCAGCAAAGGAGGACATAGTTAACAAACCATGTTGCTTTGCAAAGGATGGTCTGCACCTGTCTCCCCTAGGCTTCCAAATATTGGCTAAAATTTTATCTATCTCCCTAGAGCCTCTTTTAGACAATGCCAAATTGGCAAACCTACCAACACAGCAAATAAAACACAAAGAAACCTAAAGGTGTTACTGCTCAATACTATAAACCCAGACAAGAAACTCCACTCCCTACAAGCTCTCCTCACTCTGGACAATATAGACATCTGTGCTGTTACTACAGAATTCTGCAGAAAGTGTTCTGTCAGTGCAATGCTTCAGTCCCTTCCACACATTTAGATCATCAGCGGCATGGATAGGGGCAGAAGGTGGAGGAGTCTCAATCTGTATCACCAACAAGCATAACTCTGTGTTGGTGAAACAGCATGATGCCTTGGAATTTATCCACATGCAAATCACCATAGACAAAGCCCCTTACCATATCCTAGCAAGCTGTAAGTCACCTCTTATGTCCCTAGAATCCCATATATCATACCTAGACCTACTAAGTACACTCATCATTAAACCAAATACCCTATTCATGGAAGGCTTTACCTACCCCTCTATAGATTGGGAAACATACACTGCCTCATACTTGCAGGAACAGTGATTTCTGGAATTTATTAACACAAATACCCTTACCTAGATAGTGCACACACTGCCAGAGGTTCAATCATACTGGACCTCATACTCACAAATATAAGATGGTGCTGCATTCTGCTCCCCTCCTTGTCACATCCTCACTGGTGAGGTTGGACCACAAAGCGTCTTCTTCAAAATAAAAATCAACTCAATAACACCAGTAAATCATGTAACAGTTAGAAACTATTCTAAAGTAAATGACATCCTATTACATAATAGTTTATCAAAATTCAATCCCTCTCCCACCTTGAATGCATTACAACCTATGCAGAATTGTTCATAGAGACCCTATACAACAATGTAAATGGCTGCTTAGACTCTGTTGTACTGACTAGAAGTTGTTTGTCTTTTGGCTTTTTCCCAGTAAGGGATCGCCACAGCAGAACTCTGGTCCGCTAATCATTGGCAGTATATATTTTTTTTTTTTTTTACGAAACACCGAGGTGCCAGCTCAACGCCCATCCTTCAACGAAAGCATGCCCATTTACGCACGCATGTCTTTCGAGCGCTACCCAACTGCGGGGAGGACATGCAGACTACACACAGAAGGCACTCCCAATCTAAGCCGAAAATCGAACGGGAGAACCTCTTGCTGTGAGGTAACAATGCTACTGCCATACCATCGCGGCAAGCACCAAATAAACTCTAAAAACAAAACTGTATTGGTAGAATCCTAAGGTAAAAAGTCATGGCTAAAATCAGGAAGATCAACTCCCATAATGATATGCGCTTTCTAATTAAACTAAATAGGAAACTAAGAGGACTAATTAAGTCCAGCAAGGCCAATTACAAGGTCAAAATAGCCTCACTGGCTAAAAAAATTCACAAGCCCTTGTAAAGCTATATCCCAAATCTCAGACAGCACACATTTGTGTCCCAAACTGGTGGTCAATAGTGCCACTTTCAGTGATCAGAGAGACATAGCAAATTTGCTGACTGACAAATTCAGCTCAAACTTCACCTCCCTTACCTCTCTCCATGAAGTACCTACTAACATAATCCCCCTAACTATTTACAGGTATCAGGTGCTACCAGTGTTTGCTAAGGCCAAGAACACAGCCTCTGGGCCTAGACAATATCAAAGAATGGCTCCTAAACAGCTGGAAACATGACCTATCGGGACACTTGAATCACTTTTCAACTATAGCCTTAAAACAGGCTTTATACCATGAGAATGGATGGCTACAACTGTTATCCCACTTCACAAGGGTGGACCACCAACTGACCACGGAAACTACAAACCTATTAGTCTGACATGTCCAATATGCAAAGCCATGGAACAAATTATCATGGACATGATCAACAAAGATAGACAACCTTCAGACACTAGACCTGGCCCAGTTTGGCTTTGTCAAGGGAAAATCATGCATACTAAACCTGGCTGAGTTCTTTAAGAAGGTTACCAAGGCAACAGATGAGGGGAAAACTGTGCATAGCACCTACCTGGACCTGGCTAAGGTGTTCAATACAATACTCCACTCAGGCATAGTTGAGAAACTCACCAAACTGGGCATGAACCTCTACATAACTCATTGGATTGCCAGCTGGCTCACAAATAGGACTCAGGAAGTCAGGACTGGTGATACCGTCTCCACTAAGAGACCCATCACCAGCAGAGTAACTCAGGGCTCCATGCAGGAACTACTTTTATTCAATATCTACTTCTTGGAAGTAAAGGTTAATGTTATGGGGCTTTAGCTGACCAAGACCGCAGATGACTGCAAATTGGGATCTATCATAGATTTCCCCCATGACACAAACATCTTACAAGAGGGTCTAACACAGTCAAATGACTGATGCCAAAGTCACAAACTAAAACCCAATTCTAAGAAATGAACTATTCATGGGTGACGCAGTGGTCCAGCAGTTAGTGTTGTCGCCTCATAGCAAGAAGTTCTCTGGTTTCATTCTTGGATGGAGTGCCTTCTGTGCGGAGTCTGTATGTCTCTGCATTTGTGGGGGTTTCCTCCCACATTCCAAAGACATGTATCTGGAGCATTCCTAGGCTGAAAATCTTTCCCAGTAAACAAATGTTAAATAAATAAATTATGATGACTTTGGGAAAACTGCCAGCCAGTCTAATTACTTCATTGATAAGCCACTGTAATAACTGAAAGGATTGTATGAAGCTGAAATGAAGGGGATTAACATCTTTATCTTTTAATTACCCAGATCTGTGCTGAAATATCTCAGTTTCTCCTTTATGGGCCAAATCGTCCTGTACCTTTCAGAATAAAAGTCTATACAGAACATCTGATGAAGGTCATTCATTATGTAGTAGATGTCAACAGTATCCAAATCAAATGTTATTGTTCTTTAATAACAGAGCTGATAAGCTGAAGTTTAATAACACTGCAGATACACTGAAGTTTAATAACAGTGCTGATAAACTGAAGTTTAATAACAGTGCTGATAAATTGAAATCTAATAGTGCTGATAAACTGAAGTTTAATAATAGTGCTGATAAACTGAAGTAGACCAAATTAAAATGGCCACAGCTTCTGCACTCATTATGCTGACCATAACTTCTGTACTCAGAATTATTCCTTTCCTACTGAATGGTAGAATCAATACTAACTGGCATTATTTTCCTGACTTCTGTGGACTGCACTGCAATGACTTTCTGTGTATCAGTCCAAACTAACTTACTGATTACTGTGTCTGATATATCTTCCTAATAATACCAAAACCCTGTAAATTTCCTACAATTTTACGTGCCTCTTTACCTTGGTTCCCAAGCCTTACACCATATAAACAAGATCTGTTTTTACTTAAAGTACTGCAAAGTCTGTTAGCACATTTTACTCTTATTTTGAATGAATGTTATTTTATTTGTATTATTCACTGAAACCTTCCTTTCTATTGAAACTGCATTCATTGAAACTGCATGTAAAATGTAAAATGTAAAATATAAAATGAGGATATAGGCCTGCTTTAATATGGCTGCATTTCTAGATGTATGCAAAGAGAATACTGTATTTATATCTAACAAACTACATTTAAGTGAAACTTGATCTTACAGGTACCCCTAAGAGATGATCCAGTAGTCAGGGATATGGAAATATATGTAGACAGTTATCTGGTCTTTGACCAACATGTGGCCAAGGTAGTAAGAAAATCATTCTGCATCACCCACCTAATAAGTAAGGGTATGGCATCCAGGTCCAAGGAAGTCATTGTGCCACTTTAATTGGCCCTTATCAGGAACATCACTGAGTATAATGCCTCCTTTGCCATGTTCCTGACCAGACATATGCAAGAGTTGGAATGCCCAAAGGTTCCTTACCAAGATAATCCAGGACATAAACACATTGTCCTATATGGATCGTCTTAAAGCCCTATCTCTGTACTCTGTCTCCTATAAGTTACTGAGAGGTAATCTTTACCCGGCATGCAAGGCATCCTTGGATCCTACATTGATGGACCTTTTGCACATCCAGAAAATGAACAGCATCAGAACCACTAGATCCAAGGATTTACATTTTCATTGTGACATAAATAAGACATGTTAGTAAGACAGATGTGTCTCAGAGGATTCACATGCTCTGGAACAGCCTCCCCATCCATGTGAAAAAGAGTCCATCCCTAATCCTATTTCAGTATAACCTTAAGTAATAGATGGGAAATTGGAAATTTACCCCAGTCTGTCCCCTATGTCTGTGACAGATAGAAGCAGACAGTAACACCCAAATTAGTGACCCTCCTGCATAACCTCTTGAAACCTCCTAACTAACATATACCCTCCTAATAAGCACCCATGATACATAAGAACACAACTGGGTTGAACTGTATGGCTGGACTTATAAAAGCCGTGATGGTTGTTAGCCTAATATGTTACTATGAACCTATGAGCCTATGAACATAACCTCTAGAAACTTCCTAACTAGCATACCTCCTCATAATAAATGCCTGTGATACATTGGAAACAATTGGGTTGGATTGCATAACTAAGCTTATAAAGACCTTGTGGTCATTAGCTTAGTATATACCTATGAATCTATGAACATGGCAGAAGGTATAAAAGATGTAAGAGACTGGGTTATTTTGCTGTTATCTGCAAAGTAAGGCAAATTAAAGAGACTGCATCTGATGATGTAAATTAAACAAAAAATGGTGTGCAGAAAGTATTTTCCTGAATTCGGTCAGTACTGGTCAGTTGTAGAAGCAAACTGCTAAATTAAAAGTATGATTCATAGAACATTTGTGAGTTTCAGGACTAATGTAAGTCAAGTGTTACTAAGTTATCATATGTTAGAACTAGATCGTTTTCAAAGTGTCTGCAGTTGCATGAATCAAAGGCTGAAATTCATAGCTCTGCAGACAATCTCAATTACACTGGTTGATTTCTAGCTATGGTTCAGTGGAAAGTGCACAAGTCTGAGTTCTCATTTTATTTGCTGGATGGTTCATATATAAATAATCTGCTCAGCAGAGTTGTGGCATGTGAGATGGGCTTAACTGGTAGAATACATAAAGTCAGTGTAATCACATCTGGTGAAGTCAGCCTGCTTAACTGTTAACTGCTAAAAAATAAACTAAAATGAAACGCTGTTCCATATGCCTTAACCATGCCTTGAAGGGTACCATTTCTTATGTTGTTCATAGAAGATGCAGAACTGATACATATGCAAAGCCTTATTATTATTAAAAGTGTTACTGGTCCAAATGAATGGAATGCTCCTATTGTTCCAGTGACTAAAAGAATAGTCAAGTGTGAGTGTCCATTGATTTAAAAAAACAAACATTTGTGTGTGAAAAGTGCATCCTATATGCTCCCAAAAGTTACAGCACCCAAGCCTTTTAATGCAAAAGTGTTTTCATACCAGATGCTTCCAGCAGTTTCTGTAAAATGTTGTTAGACAGAGAAAGGCAAAAGCTGACAGCCTTCATTCCCTCGTGGAACGATTCTGTTTTAAGAGTTTGACATTTGGTATAACCTAAGTACATAAAGTCTTTCAGTTTAAAATGATTGATTGACTCAAGGGTCTAATCAGTGTTGGTGTTCTTGTTATGGATGACACCCTAGTGATTAGTCCAGTCAGACAAATGCATGAGTCTATGCTAGGGACAGTTGCAGATGATCACTAATTCAGGTATAAAGCTAAAGACACATGCTGCTTAAGTGAAGGAAAGATTCAGCACTCTGTGTACCATATAAGCACCAGTAGTATCAGACCTGATACAAGTAAGGCCCAGGCAATAGCAGAGTTGCAAGATCTCACTTGTGTAAATGTGTTGAGACAAACTCTAGGCATGATTAGTTATTTGGGCAAGCTTGTACCAGGTCCTTCCGCTCTACTTTGTACATTAACAAACTTGTTAAAAGCTGTGCCATGTTTGTGGGGACACATGTTCAAGCCCAAACTTTTAGCAAATAAGTGCTTACAACAGCTCCACTGATCACTACAGCCAGATCTAGTCCAACTGGGGTCCTAGACAGGGTAATGGATAGGGACAACCCATAACCCCCCAGCCATTCCATTATCCAATTACTTTGCTATTTTTACTTATAAACACCGTTCAAACCTGTCAGTGTTACTATTATTGTCTTTGTTACTTTACTTTGACAATAGTGATTTGGATGTCTTTTTTTCTTCTTCTTTCGGCTTTTCCCAGTTAGGGGTCGCCACAGTGGATCACCTGTCCGCTCATGATTGGCAGTGGAGTTTTACAGTGTCAAGTTGCCAGCCCGGTGCCCAACCTTCCACAGAAGGCACACACTCACAGCTAGGGCCAATTTAGAGTATCCAATCCACCTACTGCATGTCTTTGGGATGAAACCGGAGCACCCGGAGGAAACCCACGCGACCACAGGGAGGACATGCAGACTCCGCACAGAAGGCACCCCAGCCAAGGATCGAACTGGAGAACCTCTTGCTGTGAGGCGACAATGGTAACCACTGCACCACCATGGCCATAGTGATTTGGATGTAATTTAAAAATTTTAATTCACATTTTATGGAATTAACACCATTACACATTTGCAAAACTAAACAATACAGTCTCACAATAAAACAGACTTAGCATTAACAGTAAACTTCTCTGCCCTTGAAACTCACATTAATTGAAACAGCATTGAAATCTACACTCACAGAAAATGCATCTGGCCAGTGTGGTGGATTACAAAACAGATGAACCAATAATGACAAAACTTCCCATTTCAGAACATTTCAACCATAAAAGGCCCCTCACACTTATGTCATTACAATCTACCATATCAGCCAATATGCACAATTTCTTCAAAAGTAAGAGCCATCTGAATAGTTCCACATAAAGATATCTGTAAATAATGCAAAAGTTGCTACTCATGTGGGAATAGAACCCATAGACTTCTGCATCAAAAAACAGGCATGTTATCTGTTGTGCTACTTACACTACTTTTAAACTCTGTAGCACAAACAGTAATGACCATTTGCTAAAGAAAATAGTTGCACATTGAAAACAGACTTATGTGTGCAGCAGAAAACTTCTCTTCCCTTGAAGCTCACAATTCCATGAGAATGTACTGAAGCTCATAATTCCTTGAAAATGTACTAAAACTCTCATCACAATTCATTTAAAATACACTGAAGCTCACAATTCCTTGAAAATGCCCTAAAGTTAATAGTCTGGTAGTTGGTGCAGAGGATTCAGGTGCTTGTCTCCTGTAACACAGGTACAGGGCTTGAGCCTGCTTAACTTAACTAACTTGTCACTCCTAAGTAGGGCAATTTACACATACAAATAGAGTTCTCCTCCATCTCATCTGGAAAATTCATGCTGTTTTCAAAAAACGCTCTCCACTCCATTCGAATGTACATGTATTGTACAAAAGATTCATGCACAGACACTAGTAAGGAAACACTGTGTGTGTCCTTAAAGAAGAAATGTAAAGCATACACAGTACATTCTTAAAGAAGCAATGTAAGTTTGTCGGCCAGTCTGCCAGTGGGTTCTCATCCCTGGATAGTGGGCCCTAGGCAGCTGCCTTGGTCACCTAATGCTGGCTCTGGCTCTGCTGCTCATATAGTGTGATGTCACTTCATAGACAATAGTGAGTGTGGAGACAAGCAATTATGGTGTAGGGGCAGTGCTACCTCAAATGAATGCTCAAGTGTTGCATCCTGTTCACTATTGCTCTGGAATATTAACAGACACTGAACCAAGGTATTCTCAAACTGAAAAAGAATGCCTTGCAAGCTTTGTGGCATCAGAGAAGTTTGGCTCCCTATTGAAATGTCAGCACTCTTGTTCCTTTATTGAAAAAAATGGAACTTCACCAGATAACATAGGTGATAATGGGAAGAACTACTACCATTGGATAGCACTCTACAACAGTGAGTATGGATTTGGGTAAGCCTGTCAGCTTCCCTGCTAAAAATGGTGAATTTTTGACATGGCTTAACAAGGACTTTAAGTTACTTGAAAATAATTCAAAAGTGTTTTTGAGTTTCAGTGAAGAAACTAGCACCAATTTAAAACAGAGACTTTTAAACTTGAAAAATTGTTAAGAAAATACCGTGGGTTACAACTAGATAACATCTTTTTTGAGAATTGTATAAAACCATACTGTGTTCCCAAGGGATTGAGGATGTTTAAATTCCCTAATAACATGTAAAGGGGGTTAATTTTACTACACAAACTTATGGAGTTGTTTGACCGTACAGGCCTGGACTATATGTGGTTATTGAGCAGAGACAATGAGCGAACTATCATGGGCTTGAAAGATGAGACAGTTCCATTGCAACGTTCCATCACTAAATATTTACTGTTTCCTTCCTACAAAAACCATTATAAAGGAGTATTTAACAGGGTTGAGTGACATGTTACTATTAAGAAGCTAAAAGGAAAAAAGTTACTTACAGACCAGCAGGATTAAGATCGTAAACATGTTTATCCACTTCCTAAGAATGCTAAAGGAAATAGAGTCTCATTGGTGGAGACGGTTTATCTCCCTTCCCCATTGGCTGCAGCTGAATAGACCACACAAAATCATTTTTTTGACCTTAAAGGTAACAATTTTCAGGATGATTTAACTCCTCTACAGAGAAGACTGGCAAGGTTATGGAAAAAGCAACAACTCAAACTCAATATTTTGGGTCAACAGCAGAAGTCCAAAAAATGCACTTTCATTATCAGTCCAATGGCAGAACAAGAAGGGGGGCGGAAGAACTCACACTATCAGTACTAAGTGATACTCTAGAGGACAATGTCATTTCTGAATTCCAAAGACTTAAGGTATACAACTATAGTGACACTCAGTTATGTGAATAATATTTGACATTGTTTTGTAAAGGATTCAGTTTCATTCCAAGTTGTATATCAAATTTAGTTGACAATATTTTTGATGTCAAACTATTTTTGGAAAAATTAATTTAAGGCTGATATTTGACAACAATCCTGTGTCTAATAATGGTGCCACTTTGCATAGATCCAATACGTACTACCCCCCACTGTTACACCAGGTAGCACTATTTGAAAGGTTATGTGAGTTCGACCTTAAATTGGCACATAATATGTCCCCTTGTTAAAAGAACTGAATTTAAACAGGGATGAACAAAAATTACTGTCAGAACTTTATAACAATGAAGAGATAAGGATTATGAAGCCCAGCAAAGGGGAGGGGGTGGTGATTATGGACCATTTCTTGTATGTTTCTAAAATGCTGACCTTTTTACATGATAGTGATTTTTTTCATCAGCATTTTTGAATGAGGTTAAGATTGCTAATGACTGCTTGGACCTTTTACTTGAAGCACTTTTCTTGGGACACCAGTCTGACCAAGATGAAATGAACTATTTGAGTGTAAGAATATCCCTGAGCCCTTCCTTATTTGGAATTCCAACAGTTCATAAATCTATACTTGACCCTCCCATGAGACTAATTACTGCTGCTAGGGGGTCTAAAATGAACCGCTAGCAAAATTTATAGATTTTCAACTGAAAAATTTTTTTGAAGACAAGGGGCACATCCTCAAAGATTCCTGGCACATTTTGAAATGTTTGGCAAGTTGTGACTTTAAAGATAATATTGTCTTTCTTAGTATTGATGTCAATGATTTATTTTTAGCCATTCCTCACAAAGAGAGCATGGATTCTTTTAGGGAAGCATTGGCACAGGGTTCTAAACTTACACATGATGCTATCTAAGTTCTGTCAACATTAATGGATATGGTGTTAACTAATAACTCTGCCCTCTTTGAGGGGGAATATTTTAAACAGATCACATGGGTGGCCATGGAGACCCACTCTGCCCCCCATATCTGCCAACATGGTGTTGTGGCTGTTGGAGACAAAATTTATTTTCGGACTGCCTACATGAATTCTATCTATAAATATTATAGACACCTTGATTATGTACTTATTTTATGAGATGATGACCTACAAAAAATTCCACATTTTACAGAATATATCAACAGTAGTACCAGCTTTTTATTCTTCGCACATAACAGCAAAATTGACAGTGTTAATTATTTAGATATACATCTGTGAAAGAAAAACCAAGATAAATGCTTTGAGTCACCTATTTACAGGAAGCCGATCTATTCGAGCAATTTTCTCCACTATGACAGTAATCACCCTTCCTGGCAGAAAAGGGACCTAGTAAAATGTCAGATGATTAGACTATAAGATTAATTACAGAAGATGAGTGATTTTTTTTTTTTAAAGAGCTGGACATCTTGAATGGAATGTTCAAACAACGGAACTATCGCATTCACCTGTTAGATGAACAGGGGATTAAAGTCAAGAGAGATATGTACACCTGTTACCCTGATTGTCAGTTTAGATCAAAGGAAGATGACACCAGTTAACCTATATTTTGACTTTTGATTGCAATCCACGTACCCTTAGGACTATCATAGAGAAACACTGGAATGGTGTGTTTGAAGCTTCTAGATTGACCAACAAACTTGGTCCAGTTCCCAAAATAGTTTATAGAAGGGGAAAGACCATAAAAATATGTTTGAGATATCTAGTAATTCTAGAGGAGGTCACTGTAAATTAGGAAAAATGAAAAAATGTGGAGCCTGCAGAGAATGCAGATTTATCTATGAAACTACAAATATTACAACTGGGAATTTCAGCAAGGTGTTTCCTGTACCTGGGATTTTCAGCTGTAATACTAAGAACATGGTTTATGTTGCAAACTGATTATCATGTTCTGCCTTAATATAGACAAGATGGAAAATCATCTTAAAAAAAGAATATATCAGCACACCTATGCTGTCAAAAGAAAGATAACAGCAGCGCTTTATATAGGGACGTAAATACCTGTCAGAATTTTAAAAAGTTTGTTTTTTGTGTTATTAAAAATGTGGCTACAAACAATAATGAGAGAATTGGTCTTCCTATTTAGAATATAGAGAAACATATTGGCAGATTTTATTAAATGCTATGCAGTCTCCATGGATCAGTGACAGAATTTCTATTAGTAGCATTTTAGCCCTAAAAGCCGATAGAAAGTGATTCATTTATATGTTTTTTATGCTTTACTTGCAACAGAATGTGCAGTAGCTGGTCCCTGAGTGAAACATTTTATGTGAACTGTTGTTTTAACATATGCGTATGTATTTTTTATATTAACTTTTGAATGGTTCTTAATTGGCTACATTCTTTAACTGACTAGTGTTTTTGATTGGTTGAGTTGTATTATTTAAAGTTGAATTTTTAATGGCTATGTTATCGGATGAATTTTCATTTTATTCAATAAAGGAATGAAAGTGCTCAGTTCTCAACTGCTAGTCCAATGTGTCTTTCCTTCCAGCAGCAGTCCTTTTGTCTTATATTGTGTGGTTACACTTGGTTATTTTTTTATTGTAATGGTTTGAAATGTCAGCACTCAAAATGCCAAGGCCAAAAAAAAAGGTCAAAACTACAGAAGAAGAGGAATCTTGAGCATCACTCTCTTCCTTTAATTTTTTTTTTTTTTACCAGGGGACAAGCCCCTGATGTGGGGGGGGGGGGGGGCTAGACCATACATCCTCAAGCTTATATACTCCAAACCCTGAAATCTCCATATCTCACCAAAAAGGGAATATGCCAAGAAATGGTGATCTCATATTTAGAATACATAATTTTGTTTTTCGTCCATTTATTCTCTGTATTTTGGGACTCAGTCTAGTTGGTACCAACATTTCAAATGGTTACTAAAAAGTTGTCTTGATCACTGCTGCAGTATCATTAGCTATATGGATTATATTCTGCAAGGATAAAACTCTCCTTGACAGGATATAACCCATATAGATAATGCTACTGCAGCAGTGATCAATCGAACATCTACTGTTATGTTAAGTTTACTTACACAGCTGTACTTTCTCTAGCTAACTAGTAGGTTTTTAGAGTTTCAGGCTGCAAACTAACCTCAAACTACAAGTTCCAGTAATCAGTTCTTATGACCCAGGTAAAGTGCCACCAAGGTTCCAAGGACTTAAAAAGACTTAGAATACATAATGTCAAAACAATACACTGACCTGGAAAACAACCAGCTATCACAGATGTGCTATTGAGAAGTCATGTTGGTTCATAGTTTCATAGGAGATTACTAGGCTAACAGCTCAAGAGCCCTAACAAACCTAGCTAGTTTTACCAGATTTTACCCAATTTTCTATCACAAATAACTGGCCAGATTTTCTAATAGCCTTAGTCTTATCAAAATAAACACTGAGTTGCCTATGTATGTCCAAAGTATGCAGCACCATCTTACTGTCAGATTCCGGACAGGGGAAAAAATTAGTGAGATTAATAGACTTATTCAGCGATAGCTCATTAACCACCTTAGTCATAAAATAAGAGGTAGACAATGACACCCTGTGCTCATAAAAGACCAATAAAGGAGGACAAGCCATAAGGGCCTGCAACTCAGATACCCATCTGGCAGAAGTAAGAGTTAACAAAAGAACAGTCTTCCAGGGACAATGTAGCAAGGATACTAAAGTAGCAGGCTCAAAAGAACCCTGAGTCAGCTTCTCCAAAACAAAATTAAGATCCTAGGGAGGAGAAGCAGGCTTCCTGGGAGGTCTAATATTAAGGACGCCTTTAAGAAATTGTTTAACCTCAAATCTAGTAGCTAAAGGAGGAGAAAAGGGCAAACAAGTAGAGATAGCTGATATAAAGGCCTTAACAGAAGAATAGGCCAAACCCGCATTGAGCAACTCACACAAATAGGAGAGAACCAAAGGAACATCCACAGTAAATGGTTCCAGCTTACGCGAGAGGCACCAAATAGAAAACATCTTCCATTTGGATAAGTAAGATTCCCTAGTAATAGGTTTCCTGACCTCCTGCAGGACTTGCAGCACATCCTCAGAAAAAAAGGTATCTGTGAGGAATCAAAATCCTATTACCCACAGTGTCAGCTGAAGAGTGGACAGATGGGGATGGATGAGAGATCTCTTGTCTTGTATGATTAGATCCACCTTGTGAGGTAACTTGTGATGATAGCCCATGGCTAGATGCAGAAGTAGAGGGAACCAGTGCTGTTGTGGTCAAAGGGAGTCACCAACAAGATTTTTGGAGCATCCTGTTGAATCTTGAACAGGACTTTCAGAATGAGAGGAAGGGGAGGGAATGCATAAAGAAACATCTTCTTCCAAGAAAATGAGAGGGTGTCCACCTTCCACACCAGAGGACATGGGACTCTGGCACAAAACAGAAGAAGATGTCTATTCAGAAAGGTGGCAAAAAGATCCACTTGAGGAGTACCCCACTGGTGGATAATGTCCAGAAACACATCCCTCTGAAGCATCCATTCATGGGACTGAGTTAAGGATCTGCTCAGAGTGTCTTCCACAAGGTTTTGACCAGGAGGGATATAAACTGCCGGAAGAGTCACTTGATACTTGACAACAAGATCCCATACGAGAAGTGCCAACCATCAAAGAAGATAAGATCTATAAGATCTCGTTCCTCCCTGTTTGTTGATATACCACAAAACGGTGGTATTGTCTGTGAACACCTTGAGAGGCCCCGGAGATAAAAGAGGAAGAAAGGCCTGAAGAGCCAGCAGAAGAGCTCTCATCTCTTTGACACTGATGTGCTCCTTCTGCTGATGAGAAGACCATACCCCCTGTACTTTTAGGGAGCCAAATTTCACCCCTTACCATGTCTGAAGCATCTGCGAACAATTCCTGAGAGAGAAGAGGGGGGAGAAAAGGGATCCCTGGATTCAGAGACAACTGCTGAATCCACCAGTGAAGTTCCTGTCTGAGACAAGGAAGATGAGGAACTACAAAATCTAGAGGATTTGCATGTTGGAGCCACAGTGACTTCAGAAACCCCTGAAACTTTCTCATGTGAAGTTTGGCCAGAGGAAGCATTGGAATGGTGGAAGCCTTGAAACCCAGAGCTCCCTGAAACTCCCTGGTGGCAACGGATGCCAGAGGAAGAAGAGTTTGAAAGAAAGAAATGAGAGTTAAGGCCTTTGGAGGGGGCAGGGATTCAAGCATTGGCACCATCTGAATCCTGCAACCCAGCAAAACATGATCATCAGGAGTCAGAGAAGACTTTTTGACATTTACAGTGAACCCCAGGCTCTGAAGAAGGGAAACGGCAAAAAGAAGATTTTGCAAAAGGGTCTCTGGAGAGGATGCCTGAATCAACAGATTGTCCAAGTAGGGAAAAATCTGGATCCCTCGAAGCGCGAAAAAAGCAATCACAGGAGCAAGGCATTTGGTGAACACCCATGGGGCAGTAAAAGGCCAAAGGGCAAAGCAGAGAACAGAAAATGCCAGGAAGCAACAGAGAAACACAAAAACTTCCTGAAGAGGATGAATCCAGACATAGAGATAAGCATCCTTGAGATCCAGAGGCACCATATAGGTCTGAGGGAGCAAGAGATGAAACAGAATCTCAAGGGACAACAGGCAAAAGGAAGGCACTTTTAGAAGAGTGTTTAGATGAGAGAGGTCTAGAATAGGTCTCCAAGTGCCCTCTTTTCTGGGCACTAGAAACAGTCTTCAGTAGAACCCTTCCCCCTTTGGGATACAGGCACCTCTTGAATAGTACCTTGAGTCAAGACATTTTGAAGAACCTCTGGGTAAAAGGGAAGTTGTTCCCGAGGGGGCTGAGGAATATTCATAAAAGGTGGGCAGGATTTCCACACCACAAAGTACCCCTGACGAATAATTGACAGAACCCAAGAATCCCGAGTGATTTGAAACCAAACATGAAGAGAAAGAGAAAGATGAAGAAAAAGAGGAATGTGGGGAGAAAGAAATGGAGAATCATGCAGTACCTGGTTTGTCTAGAAAGGAAAGCTTCAGAGTCCCTGAAAACTGAGAAGCCTTAGCAGGAGGCGTCCGTTTGCCACCCATCCTACCCTTAGTAGAAGGGCAGGATTGCCAATGAACAAAGGCAGGCTCAGCAGAGTAATTTCTCTGAAATTTAGGCACAGGAGAAACAAACATGTTTAAGCTCCTGTAAGGCCTTACCCTTATCCTGAAGGGACTTAAACAAACCAGCAGCAGCTTCCACAAACAAAAGTTTAGACTCCAGAGGAGAATCCATCAAATATCATCAAGTAGAGGTTAAAGCCTAAGCCAAGAAACTACCTCATCACTGAACGAAAAACATCAGCCCTAGAAGAGGCATCTGCTGCATCATAACTACACTAAATAGAATGATGAATGACTTCAGAATAAGTCCTTAGCAAGAAAAGAACAGAAGCTTTACCCTCAGAGTCTGGAAAATCAGAAATAAGTTGACAGGCCTGAGAAAGAAGGATCAACACATACCTAGACATATATGTCTGATAATAGCCATAAAAGCTAGGGTAGCAAAAGTGTAAACCTTCTTACCCAACCTTTCCATAAGTTTGCTATTGTTGTCAGAAGACAATAACTTGGGCGAAAGAAGAAATTGAGACACCTTATCAGAGGCTACAGGCATGACTGAAGGATCAGTAGCAGGACATTTATATAGGAAGGAAAAATCCTTGGGCACCCTATAAAACTCATCAGGCTTCTTGCAAGCAGGGGGCAAAGAATCAGGCGCATGAGAGGTATTGGAAAAAGCATCCAGCAAAGCATCCAAAACAGGAGGAATAGCCGCAGGTTTAGGGGATTCCAAATGCAGCAACTCATAGTACCCCTTATGGATATCAGAGGCCTGAGCACAATCCCACTTAAAAAAAATCCATCATCCGAAGGAATGTGTCCCCAAAGAAAATTTCCTCAAAAGGAACATCTTGGCTAATAGATTCCTCCACCTCTAATCCATAGTCTAAAGGAGAAGAAATTTGAGTAGAATAAATCAGGGATTCAGTATCCAAATCTGACTCACCCTCAGAAGAATCCTGTTCTTTAGGCCTTTTCAGGGGAATAGAGAAACAAGAGGAGCAGGAACTGAAAACCCTTGAGGAGGCTTTAAAGAAATTAAAGCAGCAAATACTCCCTGAATGAAGGCCTACCACTCACTTTGTGGATCCCTACGAGCAGAAGAAACATGTTTTTTTTTTTTTTTCTTCTTTAAAGTTAATATCCCCTCCAGAAAGCTGAGAAGGCACAGACCCAGGACAGCAGTCGAGAACCACAGTAAAAACTTCTTCCCCAACCAAAAACTGAGGAACTCCAACAGGCCCCTGGAAAAAAATCAGCCATTGCTCCCACTGAACATCTTAGATGGACACCTGCAAAACTTCTTCAGGACTCTCACTGGCCTCCAACAAGGTCACGGCAGAGAAATCCAACAAAACAGCTGAGCGAACCTCTGGGTTTGTAAAAAACTCAGGAGAAACACCTGGCAGAGGCTGGACAGCAGAAGATTCCAGTTGTACTTTTCTCACCTTCTTCTTCCCTAACGGCTTACCATTGGGGCAGGAGATTCCTTCCACTGCATCTTTAGTGAGACGCAGTAAAAAATTGTTTCCTTATATAGAGTACAGCTTGTATAAAGGGATCCTGAAATGTGTCTCCGAAAATAATATAGTAGGTCCCATTAAAAATAAGAAGCAATTAGTGACGCTGATGCAGTAAATAGATCCAAATGAAAAATACAATAAAAATCACTAAAATACAGTGACATCTATAAACATCCACTTGATGTTACAGTTTTTTAGTCTTCTAAGGAAAACCAAGAAAGACAAAACTATATCACTTAAATGTAACAACATGAATCACCCTGAACTTAATTTCTGCTCTGCAATATCAACACCAACATAACTAACTAATTTAGAACTGACTGCCCTGGGTAGCTCAAAAAGGGGGTGTCTGAGGACAATAACCCACCTCAAGTTTTTTTTTTTGTTTTGTTTTTTGTGAGGGAAGATTTTAAATGATGTATATATGATTTTTTTTCAATATTATTATAACAGTCTGTGAACAAGTATCAGTAGAAGAATTTATGCACATTTGTAGTTTTAATGATTGAGACAATTAAAACTGTAAATGTTTCTTAAACTCTTCTTTGAGATTTTTTTTTCCAGTGTGGCTTGACATTATTAACTTACCATCCATGCCACCAATGAAAAAATAAGGAAACTACAGCCATAGTCTGGTTTCTGTCTTCAAAATATTAAACACTATACAACCTCTCAAAATGTGAAACAAATTGATTAAACATGAAACATTTACTAGCACCTAAGAATGAAGATCATGGGATTGTTAACGTGTACGTTTTTTCTTTTAACAGTTTTTTACAGTCTCCCTTTGCATGCTAGAAGAGTCACTTGGTTGCAAAATAAAATGTTCCTTTTACTCTGTTTATAAGGTGAAAAAGGTCAAAGGTATCCTGCAGCTATAATATAAAAGCTGGGGTAGATTGTTTTACCACATACCCAGTTCTTTAACCACTAGAGACTCTCAGGAGAAAACAAAAGATAAAAAAATCCAGGGCTCCAGATGAGCAAGCCAATCAATACCCCACCCCCACAAAAAAAAAAAAAAAAATCAAGCAATACAGCCTTGCAACACCATTATTACCACACCACCCACAACACTGACAGACAAGCAAAAGATTCAAAGAAACTACAGCCATAGTAAAACGTTTTTCTTCAAAATGTAGAATGCTCACGTAAGGCAGAACAGATGGGTAAAATGTGACACATTTATAGGTCTACAAGTTTTACTAGTCTGTTGATCACCAGGGTCTTTATAAGCCTATACATGCAACACAACCCAGCTTTGTCCTTGAGCACACTGGATGCTTATATGGTGTAGGTACGCTAGTAAGGAGATTGTTAACGGTTAATGGGGGTTAACGGGGATATGCTAGTTTGGGATGAATTAACTTACTGTTGGCCTCTGTCCATCAAAGGCATAGGGTACAGACCAGAATTAAATTTATTAGTTCTCACCCAATGATCAATGTTTCACTTGAAAAGGGTCTGGGATGAACTCTGCTTCATGTGAATGGGGAGCATGTTCCATAGTGCTGGGATGCTTTGAGACACATATTGATCTCTCCAGCAAGTTTTATTTATTTTGCAGGCAAAGTTCAGGTCCTTGGATCTAGTGTAGAGGTGCTGTTTGTTTCGTGGATATGCAAGAGCTCCATCAGACCTGGATGTGAGGATGCCTTATATGCCAGGTAAAGATCCCTTCTCAGTAAGGGTATTCATACCCTGGATTCTCCTGGTGAGAAATCTTTGAGGACATTCCAACCATTGCAGGTACCTGGTTAGGTACATAACAAAGGTGACATTATATTTGATGATGGGTCTGAGCAGAGTGGTACTATAACTTCCTTGGACCTGGATACCATACCCCTGCTTATGAGATGGGCAACATAGAATGATTTTCTTAGTACCTTGGCTACATGTTGTTTGAAGGCCAAATTAATATTAGTATATGTTCCCAGATCCCTAACTACAGGGTCAACTCTTATGGGTGTTTTATCAATGGAGTAATTGGCTTGGGTGGATGACTCCCAAAGGGTGCAATAATGCATTTCTATGCACTGAGTTTTAATCCCTGGCTCAGGCACCAGTCATTTGTTTGTGTCAGACCCTCTTGTATGATGTTTGTGTCATGGGTGCAATTTATCATAGCTCTCAATTTACAGTCATCTGTGAACTTGGTGAGCCAGAGGCCTTCGACTTTAGCCTTGACATCTGAGAACTAGATGCCAAACACATGCAGGCCCAACACAGAACCCTGGGGTACTCCGCCGATGACTAGTCTCCTGGTGGAAGTGTTCTTACCAATCTTGACTGGGTCCTATCTGTAAGCCAACCAGCAATCCAGTGAGTTATGCAGTGATTTATGCCTAGTTCTGAGAGTTTGTCAACAATATCTGAGTAAAGTAGTGTACCAAACTCCTTAGCCAGGTCACAGTAGTGTGTAAAAATTTTCCCTAGTCCATAGCACTGCTAATCCTCTAGAAGAAGTCTACCAGGTTGAGTAGGCAAGACCTTCACTTGAAAAAGCCTAACTGGGATAGGTCCACTGTTTGTATGTTGCCAGTGCCCTTGTCAATCATTTCCATAATAATTAATTCCATTGCTTTGCATATTAGACTTATGGGTCTGTTGGGTCAGTTGATGGTCCACCATTGTGGAGAGGGATGACTAATATAGCCATCCATTCACTTGGTATGTAACCTGTTTTAAGGCTGTAGTTGAACAGTGCCTCTAGTAGTCCTCTTTGGTCAAGATTAAGGTTATTTAGGAGGCAACTGAAGATGTTATTGGGGACAGTTAAAGCACTGGTTTTTGCCTTAGTGAGTTCCATTATGACTTACTCACTGTTGACAGAAGGATATGCTAGTAGAGATATCACAGGGGGTAGTGGGGGTGAAGACAGAACTAAATTTATCAGCTAGAAGATTTGCTATGTCACCCTGAGCAGTAAAGGTTGTGCCATTTACCACCAGTTCTGCACACTCTTGTGTGTTGTCTTTAAGGTTCCTGACATAGCTGAAAAAGGCTTTGAGATTGTCCTTAGCCTTAGAGGCTATCCTGACTTCATAATTGGTGTTGCTTGACCTTATTAGACCTCTTAGTTTCTTGTCCAGTTGAATCAGAGGACGCTTGTCTCTAAGAATTGCACTTTTTGATCATGGCCATGACTTTTTTCTTTTAGTATATAGCCTGTTACGGTTAGGATTCCACCAGCGAGGTTTGTTTTTGCTGTTAGATCTGGGGTTGTTTCTGGAAGGGACTGCAGCATCAGTGCAGCCATTTACATCTTTGTACAGTGTTTCTGGAAGCAATTCTGCAAACACAGCTGTGTTCTTGGAGTTTGTGGAAGCCTTGAATTTTGACAAACCATCACTTAACAAGATGTAGTTAGCTCTAGAATAGTTCCTAACTGCAACTTATTTAGATGGAATTTCTGAAGTTTATTTTTATTTTGAGGGAGACAGCTTTGTGATCTCACCTTGCCAATGAGTATGTGACATGGGGGGGGGTGTACAATGCTCTACAATGTTGGTTAGTAGCAAGTCTAGTATGTTTTAGTCCCTGGTCGAGGGAGTTTGTGTTGATGAAATATCTCTCTGCACAAAGGAGGAAATTCAACAGAGATGAATAAATTTAGACCTATAGCAGTCTTAAGTCCCGCTACAAGACATCTGAAAAATGTATTCAAAAAAATTGTAGACTACCTCATGCAGGAAGAACTCCTACACCCCACACAACATGGCTTCTGTCTTTCCCATAGTACTAGCACTGTATTCTAACCTATATAGATACTGTCAATAAAGCTAGAAATAATAAGAAACTAGTCTCTTCCTTATTTCTAGACTTGTCTAAAGCCTTTGATACAGTTTGACACAGCAAATTTCTATTTCAAATGCCTTCATTAGGTATCTCTCAGCCCACACATCTATCGTTCAAAAGCCACCAATCCAATTGATATCAGTCAGTAAAATGGCACTTGACCCTCTTTCTATACCTCTCATTCATCACCAGTATACCACAAGGCTTTACCCATGATCCCCGTCTCTTTAATATTCTCACCAACACCCTCCACACATCCACACAACAGGCCTACCTAATACAGTACGTAGATGACTTGACACTCATTTGCACATCTGACAACATGGCACACATCCAAAAAATTAATCAGGAAGCTTTAACATTACCTGAAGAATGGCTTTGTAATTCACAACTCATGCTCAACCCTAAAAAAAAACAAAAAAAACCTACTACTTTTTTCACCAAATCACACTCCCACAAAAAAGAAAAATTTGAAGTCCTCTCTGCTGATAATACAACCACTGAAGTTACTTCGTACAGCGGATTATTAGGGAGGATAATGGATGATAAACTTAAATTTGACTTGCAAATGTGCATACACAAAATTGCATACGAAAAACTCATCAAAATCTATACGTTATAGAGCCAAAAACGTTCTCACTGACACAACTAAAGCTACATTTGCCACTGCTTATCTCCTCCCCACACTTCTTTATAGCAATCCCATCGTTATTAACCTTCAGGCATCACAAAAATCTAAACTTGATCAATGCTATAACAAAGTTGCTAAATTTCCTGGAAATACCCCTTTTAGAAGCCACCACTATATAGTACTAAAAAGAATAAACTGGATAGAACTATCCATCAACTAGCATATGCACAACTTCTTACCATCTATAAAATTATCCAGAATCCATCTGCTTGTCCAGCACTAAATAACATTCTATACAACTATAGTCCCAGTTGGTCATTATGATCCCATGACCAAAAACTATTCTCTGTCCACACACCTATCAAATCTGCTCGGCATTGTCTGAACTGTTGCTAAGGACTGGAACTCATCTCTGTTTATCAGGTCAATACTGTCCCTCCCATCCTTCAAAACCATTCCGAAAGACTTCCTTGCCAAAAGCTGTCTCTATTCTTGTTCAACACCAAAATAAACTATATCCCTAAATGTGAACAAATACCTGTTCCTACCTTACATCTCTTTGCTCTACCTTCTTCATTCACTTCCTTATTTCTATCTATTTCTGTTCCCTGGTTTTCTCTCTGCATATACTATAAGCTTGCTTTTTCTCCCACTGCACATTGTAATTCATGTTTGCATTATACTAACTACTTTTAATTTCTCTATAAACTGGCTAAAATTGATCTAATTATTAAATCATTGTCATATAATTTGAATCTATTCTTATCCAATGTTTTCATATTATGTTTCCTTGGTATAATTATTTAAACTGTAGTTGTTTTTTGTATTATTTTTAAAGACTGTAAAATTGTTCTTCTTAAAATATTTTGTAATACTTTGGAGCCTTTCTCCCTGGGCATACATTGGTAATGGATGCCTACCCAATCGGACTTTCCCAGTAATCAAATGTCAATAAATAAATGAAGTCCAGGAAATTTTATGGTTGGGAGTTACAGGCAGTGTACATTTCTAAGTCTGTAGAAGGAACAAGAATGAGGAAGGAAGATTACACCGTGGTTAAAATGCGAACTTTATACTTTTTTATAAAACATACTGTGATATCCCCACATAGCTCTCAACCTCTTAGCACAAAAATTCTAGACAAAGCCAAAAATAATGGGGGGACAAAGCCTTACAAACATGTACAAATTTTAAATATTGCTAATGTAAACTTAGAAAGTTGAAAGAATAAAATGTCTTGTGTTACCATGCATTTTCTGAAGGACGTGGTCTGAAACTCAAATGAATGTCATTATTTAGAGAATTCATTCCTCACTGATTTGCCAGAAAAATACAAAAAATCACAAATTTTATGAGGAACACACTAAAAATATGAGGCAAAAACATGAACATTCTATGAAAATCTGTACAGTTGACAGATATGTCCCGTTTCTCTTTGCTTGCCAGAAAAGTCACTTGAATACAAGGTAACATTGTCCTTTTACACTATTAATAAGTGAAAAAAGTTATACATCAGTTGTAATATGTTTTAACACACACCCAGCCCTTCAAACATTAGAGACTAAAGAGTAAATTGCAAAGTCCAGACCCTTCCCTACAAACTAAAAATAAGCAAATGATTCTCATATTCTCTCTTAGCATCTCTAGTTACAAATTCTCAGTGACAAACAACTTTTAGCCTTTCTCCTCTTCTGAATTATTATTTAATTCTACCCACTTCATTGCTAATACTTTGAGCTCTGACTTGCATGTATGTATGCTCACACACACCACACACACACACACACACACACACATACACACACACACACACACACACACACACACACACACACACACACACACACACACACACACACACAAGTGCAGGCACTTCTAAGACTGTACACCTCAGCTATCTGCCTGGGATCAAGTGAAAGAATACATTTGTAAATGAAATGTATCTCACATCTGCCGTTTAACCTTCTTTGTTTTATTTTTTTATTTATTTGGCATTTGTTTATCAGGAAAGTCTGACTAGGATAATATCCCATTTTCAGCAGAGGCCCAGGGAGAAAAGCTTCACATTAACATAATATGGTTTCAATTAAATAAAGTAATTACAAAGCCTAACACAGAAGAATTAAATACTAACTAACTAAAAATTCAGCTTCAATCCATGGAGTATGAACTCATACATACATACTGCAAATATTTGGACAGCTATAACAAGCTGAAGAAGAACACTGTCACTAGACAGAGCATTTACAAATTACAATTCATGACATTAAACACACTGAGAACACTCTTTCGAAAAGAGATGACTAGATAATACAGCCTAGGCAAAAATAGAATTGATCTTTGTTTACTGTACTCATACCATGTTGCTAAGGCCTGTTCTCTCTCAACATTGTCGAAGTATGCTACTAGTAGAAGAGTCAGGTTTTATTTTGGTAGTCCTTTTGTAGTTTGACGTTGGTCAGGTTAGAGGCGGATGTAATTTGTAGAGAATATAATTCCATTTTTTATCAACAGAGTATGGGTAAATAGTTTGGCCAGAGGATTTGTGGAGTTTATATATAAAGAGAAGATGTTGTTCAAAAAACTGAAGTAGTCTATTAGTGTGATAGGAATGAAGAACAGGAGTAAAAGCAGGGCAGTAATCAGCTTTGTGAGTAATGTGTGTGGTGATAAGCTGCATGTAATATACGTGTTGAGGCACTTCAAGCCAATTCAAAGCCATAAGGGCAATATACTGATGGCTGCTGTATTACTTGTTGGTGGCAAATTTTGAAGCCTTATTATAGCATGCCTCCAGCTTATTTTTAATAGTATCCTGAAGGTTGGTTAGGATGGGTGTACCCTATAGGAGAGATGGGAGAAGGTATGTAGCGGCAAGAGTGATTTTGGTGGTGTGTTAAGGACATTTTTATGCCTGCAGAGCATTCCTAATTATTAGTGAATCTTTTTTGTGTTATTTTGAACATGCAGGTTAAATTTAAAGTTATCAATCTATAATCACTCGAAGAAGTTTTGTATGAGAGACTACTTCAATTTCAGTTTTGTTTAGTGAGAATATTTTAAAATTCACTTTATCAGGCATGTGTGATTTGGAGAAAAATAGAAGTAACTTTGTTATTTAGAGTTGATTAGTAGCTAGGCATTATGGGGCCACTTCTCAACTGAGGAGAAAGCTTCTTGCATGATATGGAGGTGTTGAGGCAAGTTATTAGATGCACATATAAACACAGAATTAGCCTATTGTATGAGAGAGGCTGGACCTACAGAGCTACAGAGGTCACTGATGATGATATTAAAGAGAAGTTGGCCAAGAATAGACCCTTAGAGTACACCAGAGAAGACCTGCAGGTATGGTGACTGAGTGTTCCGAGTGTTCTGCCATTCCACAGACTGGACCCTGTCTGTTAAATATCTATTGAACTACAGTAATGAAGACCGAGATAGTCCAAGCTGAGACTGTTTATACAGGAGTTTAGGGTGAAAAATTGTACTGAAAGATTTTGGCAAGTGAAGAAATAAGGGTAAAACAAGTTTACTTGAGTCCCTGTATTGGTTTATGGTGTCAGCGAATGACAGGAGGGCAGTAGCTATGCTGTGTGTTGGGCAGAAGCCATGCTGGATAGATGTTAAGAGCTGTTCTTATGATAGGAGGGCAGTAACTATACTGTGTGTTGGGCAGAAGCCATGCTGGGTAGATGTTAAGAGCTGTTCTTGTAGAAGATAATGGAAGAGGCACTTATGAATGCATCTTTCAAAAATGTTTGAGGGAGGTGGTAATATTGCAATAGGCCAAACATTAGAGACATCGGCAAAGATGCTATGTTTATCAAGAGGGACAATACAGGATTTTTTCCACAGTGAGGGCAGATAGGATTCAGCTATTGATCTATTGATAAGGACAGAGAGGAGGTTTGCTATGGTATTGGCAGATATCATTAAGTATTCGGGAGGTAATGCTTTATATGAAGTAGGTATTGAATAAGGCTACAATTTCTAGTGGAGAGCTATTGCGAGAATAGTTGGGTTTCTTGTTTGAGCCCAGATGTAACAGGTTACATATTGATGTCCAGAATTTTGGGGGGTCATATTTCTGTTGAACTTGTAGATGGCTGTAATATAGTTTTTTATCTAGGTTAACTTGTTTTTTACTCAAACCGTGCAGTTCTCAATAAAAATGCTGGTTACAGGGAGTTTGAAGTTCAAGCCATTCTTTTCAAGTTTTTTCTGTTAGACATTGTAGTTTTTGTCTGGGTAGTGAGTAAGTAAAGTATTAAAAGTATTGACTACCTCATCAAATGGAAGAACTTTTAGAACAGTTCAAATACTGTCAAAGTATTGACGAAGGAGTCTATATTGAATTTAGAATGGTTTGGGATTGTTTTAAGTTGGTGAGTGTCAGGTTGGTGTGTGATATTTCTATAGTTATAAGCTGGAAGTTGGTCACTAAGTGAGTATGGATAGGTTCTAGGGGTTGTAACTTTACTAGAATCAGAAACCAGTATCCAGTCTAGAATTGCACCTTTAGTGTTGGTATTATTAAACCTAGCACCTGTTTTGATAAGCTATGTGTAACCATGAAGTTTTATACTAGCTGAGGGAAAGTCTGGTGTATGGTTTGCCAGTTAATCTTTACATGTCCTAGTATGACTTTTTCATTAAGTATATAACTAGTTGTCCAGGACAGGATTTCTTCTAAAGCTGTCATGTTATTTCCAGGTGGGATATAGACTGTAACAAAACATAGCTGTTTTTTTATTATTAAGCTTTAGCAGTGATACTAGTGTTTCAGCATTTTGGAATTGTGGAATGCTGTGTGAATAGGGAGAAAGAGAGAGAAAGAGAGAGAGAGAGAGAGAGATTGTATGAACTTGGATAAATGCTTTCTTGTGGAACCTATCAACTCTGACAATACTGCAGCTCAGAGGGAGTAGTTCTGAGTCTTTAAGTCTTTAATGTTAGGCTTAAGCCTGGTTTCTGTGATGGCAAGAATATTAGGGTTATACTGTGATATCCAGGCATGTAGATCTGTAATTTTGTTATAAATGCTATGGAGATTTTGACAATATTCAATTTTTTGTGGAAGACAAACAAGAGTGATAGGGCGAGGGATTTGATGTGCTTGTTTCATTGGTATGGATAGGTGGTTGTTTAATGCTAGGTTGGGGGGGGGGGGTAAAGCTGGCACTGAGTCTGTTGACCAGTATATTGGCAATATCTGTTGGCTCAGTATAGGAGGTACCATTGTGCAGTAGCTCAGAGCAAATCTGGGTATTGTCATGGAGATTCTTTACATAACTATAGAAGACCTTGTGGTTGTCTTTACTATTTGCTGCAATTCTGTTTTCATAGCCAGATTTAGAGGATTTGATGGGGGATCTCAACTTTTTGTTGAGGCTGATAAGGGAGTTTTTCCAGTCTTGAGACTTCACCTTATTCCGCATCAGTTTCCTCCTTCTGTTATAGAGTTTGTTTATGGTAGGGGACCACCAGATTGGCTTCCTTTTTTTGGAGGAGAACGTCTTAGTTCTATTGGGTATGGTGAGATCCATGCATTTGTGTACATATTCATACAGTGCATTGGTGTATGACTCAGCAGTCATGCAACTATTCTCCATTTGCATGGATGCCGTGAAGTTAGCCATCTCTGTTTTTAGGAGCCCAAAGTTAGCTTTGGAGAAGTTTTTCATGGTGGTTACCTTTGCAGGGGGAGGGTAAGAGGGATGTGGATTTCCAAGATGATTAGTTTGTGGTCAGATCTAACCAGGAAGGACTTGACTATTGGTGTAAAGCAACAGTCTCCCATGTTAGTAATGACCAGGTCAAGGATGTTGCTACTTCTAGTGGGGGTAAGAATGAGCTGGTCAGGGCAATGAAATTAATGAATTCCAGGAAATGTTGGGCAAGTGTATTGGTACATGAGTAGTTTTCCCAGTTAATAGAGGGGTAGTTGAAGTATGAAGAGTATTAGGTTGGACCCTAATATTCTCCAGGGTACTTAGGAACGTGGAGTGTGAGTTTTGGGACATGGTTGGGGACCTATAGCAGGCTATGACCTGAATCATTGTCTTACCCAGTGTTAGATGCACCTGAAGTATCTCTGATGTGTTATGTTGGGCTACCAGTTTGGAGGTGTGCGCATCCTTCATGAATATGGAAACACCACCACATTTGGAGCTTTAGTCCAAGTTCTGGGGCCAAAAGGATTGGAATGAGTTATAGCCTGGTGGTGCAGGGGTGATTTCTGCTGCCTTGAACCAGGTCTCTGTTACAGCACAGATGTCAATGTTCTCCATTTTAAGGAGTGCTTCCAGTGAGTGAATTTCAAGATTTAGACTTCTACCATTGAGCAGCATGACCCTTAGAGTGCATTTGTTTGTAGCTGTTATGGTGGTAATTTGGTCTTTGGAACACCACCTAAAAAAGGCACTAAAGGGGTGGCAAGAGCCTTGGCCAGTATCCGGAAGCCCAGGGGTGACAGATGCAGGCCATCTCTGGCAAAGCATCTAGGTCTGTCAATCATATCATCCCAGGCAGACAGATACTGGATCCCCTTAGAATGACTATAATGCACTTTATAGACACAGTTCAACATTTCCTGACCACAACTTCAAGTTTGTGGTGATTGACTACACTGAAAGTGACCCTAGGGGGTTCATCATTGAAGAACATCTGGGCAAAAAGGAACTCATCTGGATTTTGTTGTGTGATACCCTTACTCCCCCCCCCCCGGTCTCAATGAATGTTGTTCCATCACCCCTATTTTAAAACTCAAAAGTTTAGAGTGGTGACTAGTTTTTCTTGCATCACACACATATCCAAATATACTCATTAGGCTGTCATAAATTTTATCTTTCATTTTTTTATTTTTAATTTTCATTTTCACTTTTTTTTTTAATTTTTAATTCATCATTCATTAATATTGTTCATTCTTTAAATAGTGTTTCACATTTGATTACATAAGAATGTTTTTGTTCATTGGTTGGTTTTTTATCACATGACTGCTAATTTCAGTATATATTGTCATGGTTCAATGTAACACAGCAGTTCTGATGAAGTCATGATGTAAGTCGAAAGTCTTTGACTGCTTTACTTTGCTTTGATTGGTTAATAAATAGTTTTTGGTGGTCATACATTGGTTTGGTGGTGCCTGGACTCTCAGCCAGTTTTTGTTCCTTTGGTTCTGAGTTTCAACATTTTTGGATCACCAATACCACACCCCAATGTCCTACTTATCTTGCCTATATAAAAACAATGACAAGAACAACAAACAGCCATATATACTAAGTCTGAACTCTTGCAATTGTATCTCCCTTTGGGTTCAAATACAAAACTGAGGTGTCTGAAAGTATATTTGCTCTCAGGAAAGATGAAACTACAAAACTTACATCCTTTACAGGGAAAGCTGCCAAGCTTTTGTAATTCATAGGTTCATAGATTAGTACTAAGCTAACTGCCCTTGTGAGCCATTTTAAGCCTAGCCAATTATCCCTTGTGAGACTCAAACCCTGCACCTTGTACTTGCAAGGAAAACACCTTAACCATTAGGCCACCCTCCAACCATTAAGCTTGTGGTTGTTTTTTCCTTCAGCTGACACGGTGGTTCTGGGCATTTTGTTTTTTAGTAGTTAACCTGTTTCTTATTTTGTTTAGGAGATACCAGTATCAGTGACATTTCCCTACACTATTCCAGAAAGTAGCTAATCAAACAGTTACAATGTAAGGGAAAGTCCTTACTTAAGGCCCTTTTTCATGGTTTTTTACTCTAATGCCCCCTGGTGCCAAAATAACTAGCTGTCCTGACCCTGCTTCAGAGCCTTGCTTGATGTTACCAGCGATGTCAGCCTGGAGGGGGGGGGGGGCTTGAGCTTGGTGTTGCTGTACTTAAGGCACTTTTTTTTACTTTTCACTCTAATGCCCTCTTGATCTGAAATAACTGGGTATCCTGACCCTGCTTCAGAACTTTGCCTGATGTTACCAGTGATGTCAGTCTGGAAGGGGGCGGTTGAGCCTGGCATCACTGTACCTTAACTTCTCAGAAACTAACTTCTGAGCTCCGGAATCTGAAACAAATTCACAAAATTAGGAAAAGATTTTAAATACTTCTCTTATATACTTAGAAAGCTACTAGAATAACATGTTTTGCATTAGCAAGCATTTTCTGAAGGATACAAAGTCTAAAACCCATTTGAGTGTTATTATTTAGTGACTGCAATCCACAGCAATGTACCAAACAGACACATTTTATATAAAGAACAGACCAAATACCTCTCAGCTTCATTACTAAAGAATTTTTGACAAAGCCAAAAATAATGTGAGGGGGACAAAATACCACACAGGGATAATTTTTAAATATTTCTTTTATCTATTTGTTAACAATGTAAACCCACTGGACAAAATTCCCCTTTTTAGGTTAACCCAGGAGCATTGTCTGAGAGACTTGTTCAAAGTCACGAAGAAGGTAAGTGGAGACAAAAATATTTAGAGCATGTTCTCTTGACTACAGGAAGCAAATTCATTAGCATCTTAGCACCTTAAGTATCGCAAAACGTTAATTCACTTAAAAATTAACAGAACAATAATGGGCACACAATCCAAGAAATTACCAAAAAAATATGACCAAAATGCTGGTAGAGGAAAATCTATCCATTTATTGATTTATTGTTCAGAGCAATATAGTTTTATTGGTTAAGCGCCTTTGTTCTCATTCCAAATAACTTCATCAGAGCAACCATGTTTCACCAAAAGAGACTTGTAAGAGTTTCTTACAAATCATGTGATATTTTATTTGTTTATTTATTTATTTTTATTTTACATTTGTTTACCGGGATAGTCCGACTGGACACATGTCCATTTTCAAAGCAGGCCTGGGGACACAAGCTCCACATGAACAAAATTAGTAATTTAAACATTTATACAGAATGCATTTATACAAGAAAAGATATTTATACAAGAATAAATGGAACTAATTACATAACAGGAGTAAAAATGTATCATTTACACATGGTAAATAGGCAAGCATTGATGGGTCTATATTAAATCAGCGAACGCTTAAAATAGCGAACGCTGATTTATCAACCCTTTAAAAGTGAAAGCTTAAAATGCCGAACACACAGAACAGAGATTTTTTTTTTCCCCGGGGAAAAAAATCGCTATTCCACAAAAAAAAAAAAAAAAACTTCAAAATACTAAATAAAGTGGGGGGCTTTGCCCCCACACACCCCGATGTGGGGGACTGTGCCCCACGCACCCCTCCTACTTAAATATACCAACTCCGAGATCACACCACAGTGGAGGAAATGGCAAAGTCCCGAAAATGGCCCAGCAATTTTTTTCCCTGGGAAAAAATCACTGTTTCGTGTCTTCGGGATTTCAAGCTTTTGCTTATAAAGGGTCGATAAATCAGCGTTCACTATTTTAAGCATTCGCTGATTTAAATTAGACCCGTATTTGCATAGTAAGGCATTTGAAAAGAGGGGGAAAGATAGAGGAAAGACAGTCATAACTTTGGTACGTAGAAGAGAGATCATTTAGGGAAATAGGGTTAAACTTTGGTATGCAGTTTGCATGTTTGCAACATTTTGAGGAGTTGTATTAAGGGACATCCAAGATTGTTAGTAGTGACAGATCCAATTTTGACTTGATTGTGAAAATATAGGAGTGGTCACTAATTACCTTAAGAGAGAAGTGATCTAGTCTGTGGTATTACAAGGACATAGCCATTTGTTTTGTGAGTTTTTAGCTTTGATTTTAAATTGAGAGAGTGTTTGGGTAGATGATATTTCATAAGATAGTGAATTCCATACTTTGCCTACATAGCAAATAGGGATTCTCCACCTAAGTTTTTGGCTGTATTGATTTTAATAAGTGGTTTGTTGGTGGAGCGTAAATTTCTGCTACTGGAATGAGGTGGCAGTATATTTTGAAGACAGGATGTTTTTTCACTTTGGTAGAATATCTTATGGGCCATGATTTGTTGGTTATACAGCAGGAGATGTGAGAGTTCAAGCCAACTGAGCTTTTTAAGGGAGAGACAATGGTGAGCTCTTGATGGGGAGTTGGTGGCGTATCAAGCAATTTTATTGTAGCATCTTTCCAGCTTCACCAACTCGTTTTTTCTTAAGTTGGTGAGTATGGGAGATGCACATAGTAGTGAAGATAATAAGTGAGTTTGAGCAATTTTGGCTTTGGTGTCATTTGTAAAATATTGTTTTTCCTGTATAGCAGTCCAAATTTTGCATGTATTTTTTTATTATTGTTTGGGATGCGTGGGCATCAAATCTCATATTACAGTAAATTTCAACTCCTAGCAGCTTGGTATGAGGTGAAGGAGAGATGCTTATGCTGTCTAATGAGGATATGTTAAAAGACCACAGAGCTGCATTTGATTTGGTTGGTTGAAATATCATAAGTTTGTTTTTTGGGGGTTTAAAATTAACTGTGTGTTGCTTAACCATGTTTCTACTGCTTGGAAGGATCATTGTGGTACTTTTTTGAGTTCTTCTGTGGGGTAGCAGCACAGATGACTGTTGAGTTGTCTGTGCACTGAATGAGTGATGCTTGTGGAGTTGAGATGTGTAGGTTATTAGTAAAGATGGAGAAGAGTTATGGGCCTAAGACTGATCCTTGTGGGATCCCTAAAGTTACAGGTAGGAGGGGTGATAGTGATTGTTGCCAGTGTACAGCTTGGTGACGCCCATTTAGGTAGTCCTGGAACCAGGCAAGGGTAGAATGGGACAGGTTGAGGATGCAGAGGACATTTAGGAGTTTGCTCTGTGAGACCATATCAAAGGCGTTTGATAGGTCTAAAAAGATAGAGGATACATAGTTGCCATTATTTCTATGAAGGTCGACAGTGTTAGTAAATGACATTAGTGTGGTAGTTGTGCTGTGATATGGCTGGAAGCCATGCTGTGTATGGGTTAGTAGTTTGTTAGTATGCAGAA
>NC_056751.1:673938359-673980859 GCF_019279795.1 Protopterus annectens | reverse complement strand
TAGTATCCCTCACAACAGCAAATGAATTCCGAATTGTTGCAGGATTGGAGCGTCATTTATTACATTTTTACTGCATTTTTTCTGCTTGCATTTTACTTCGCTTGAGACTTTAGTCTTGTAGTGTCACTCACAATAGTGAGAGAATCATGAATTGCTGCAGGATCTGAACCTCATTTATTACATTTCTACTGCATTTAACTATTTGCATTATACTTAGTCTGGGGACCTCAGACTTGTAGTATCATTCACAATAGTGACAACATTGTAAATTGCTGCAGAATCTGAGCCTTATATACACATATACTGGATTGTATTTTTACTGTTTATTGTTCACACTTTACTGACCGGATTCCTCTTTAGCTCATCTCCTATAACACGTGCTGAGCTGTGCAGCAGTGGGTTACAGTGCCTCGTATTGATGCAAGTACTTAGAGCTGTATTTTTTCATATAAAACTTCCTCTGCTGTTTTTCAAGTATATAGCTGAGAGTAGAGCAGTTAGTTTACCTTCTGAGAAGCACTACCCAAAGAGTGTTGTTTTAGATCAATCCTATACATCTCCCCCCAGCCCAACTACTCCAAATTTAGTTACAAACTCCTCTTGTACCACTCCTCATAGATCACAAAAAAGAGGACTCACAGCCATGGAAATATACTTTCCTACTGTCTCTGTAGCCAGCCTGGTGAAAACAGACATCCTGAGAGAATATAGCAGTTGTCTCACATTTACTGACAACCACTTTATTCTTAAGCAGACTGACACAGTATGTGAGAGATGTAATTACACTGTCTGGTTGGAGGCAACGCTTTCACTACAGAAATTGATATCTCCAAACAGGTTGCCAGTAAAACACACAAACACACACACACACACAGACACACACACACACACACACACACACACACACACACACACACACACACACACACACACACACACACACACACACACACACACACACACACTACACCTACTATGGATCAGACACATAAACTCACAAATGGAGTGGCTCTTAAATGCAATCTACCCAAACCTCAGAGGCCTCCCATACACTGCCCTCAGCAACCTTTTAAACACTCTGCAAACTCAACAGTCCCAAAACCACATACAACCACATCTCACAATGTCTCAGCCACTGAGTCCTTAAGGAAAACTACCACACAACCCATTATATTGGTCAATGGAGACTCTATTGTGAAACACACAGATGCCCCAGTCACCAAGCTGAGCAAAGAGGCAGTGATGGTCAGTTCCTATCAGGGACAAGGATTCACCAAATCACACACACAATCAGGACATTGAAACACAACTACCAGTATGACTCTTTCATAGTCCATGTAGGTGTTAATGACCTGAGACATACCTACCTAGACTGTATGAAGTGGTACATGATAGAGCTTTCAGATTATGTGTCACAGGCAGGTATGAGCCTATAACTTAGCTGTACAGATTTTTGCAGAATGTCCAGATTTTTGCCTGATATTTTTGGTCTATTTTTCATAAAATTGTGGTTTTCTGGCAAATTAGTGGCAAATTATTAAATACTAAAGTTAGAAAATAATGACAGATGTGTTAGTTTCAGACTTCATACCCTTCAGAAAATTCATGCTAATGCAAAACCTGTTATTCTATCAACTTTCTAAGTCTGTAAGAACAATATTTAAAAATTGTCCCAAGTTTTGGGCCTTTGTCTCACTTTGATATATGGCTTTTGTCCAGATTTTTTGCTCTAAGAGGTTGAGAGGTATGTATGAGCCTAAAACCGAGTAGCATTCTACCCTCTTCAAAGATGATACCACAATATAAACAGAAATGATTTACTTTAGCAATTGTCTTAGTCTTTGGTGTCATTTTAAGGGGGTTCAATATTTGTCAGCTTTGGAGGACATGATCGACAGATAGGGCATCTTTGCCAGGGATGATCTGCACCTTCCTCCAATAGGCTTTTGGATGTTGGCCAAATCATTATCCACCCCTACAGTGACTTTTTATGGCAATGCTAATCTGATAAACCTTCTGATATAGTAAATTCTACTAAGATGAACTAAAGGTGTTACTTCTCAATGCTTGAAGTCTCAACTATTTCTTCTTTACATTTACACTGATCACAGAGATTTGGATTTAATTTAGAACTGTTACTAAACTTTTTACTGCAAAAGCACTGACAGTCATTTGATGAACAAAAACAAAATACTCTCATTTTAAAAATAGACTTAGCATGAGCAACTGTAAACTTCACTTCCTTTGAAAAATACATTTATTGAAAACGCATCTGACAGCCCAATAAACTACATCCAAAATGCTGGGATTCATAGTCAAAGAGGACATAGAGAACCACTAATTATTTAGTGGATATCTGAAAGGTGCAGGAGTTCAGAAGACAAACGTGTAGAGCATTTGCTTACAGCATGGACACAAGAATCCCTTTTCTTGGGCAGCCTAGGATTACTGTCTGATGAAGTGAGATGGTCAGACTCATACCAGACAAACAAAGGCTGAAAGAATCTAATTATGCTCTATAGCAAGCAGCTCATTAACAGTTCATAGCTTTACTCATCTGCACTAAGTACTAGACAAATTGCTGTACCCCAGTGCAATGCATTTCACACGTGCCTAAAAACGCATTCATTAGTAAGTCATTCTAAGGGAGTGCAATATTTGTCAGCTTGGAAGAAGATGGTCAACAGACCATGCTGCTTTGCCAGGGATGGTCTGCACATCTCCCATCTAAGCTTTCAAATATTAGCTAAAACATTGTCTTCCCCCATAGTACCTTTTTTTAGGCAATGCCAAACTGAAAGCACTTCTGACATAGCAAATCAAAACCAAGAAAATCTAAAGGTATTACTGCTCAATGCTAGGAGTCTAAACAAAAAACTCCAGTCCCTAGAAACTCTCTTCACCCTAGAGAATGCTGATGTCTGTGTGGTCACTGAGACGTGGTTTAAAGCCACAAATAGCACATCAACGGTGCAAGATTATAATGCCTTCCACACATTAAGACCAGCTATTACACAGACAGGGATTAAAGGTGGAGGTGTCTCTATTTACATCAAAAATAAATATATTTCAAGGCTGGTCAAACAGGACAATGCACTTGAGCTGCTCCATGTTCCAATCACCATAGGCAAAATCCAATATAACATCCCTGCCAGCTATAGGTCTCCCTGTATGACCCAGGAAACCCATACCATGTATTTAAACTTATTAAAAACACTAACCATCCAACCCAATACCATATTCATGGGTGACTTTAATTACCCCACTATTAACTGGGAATCCTATATGACACCAAATGTGCAGACACATAGATTCCTGGATTTTGTAAACACAAACACCCTAAACAGATAGCCAATACACCAACCAAGGGTGCAGCCATACTCGATATGGTCCTCACTAATATGGGAGAGTGCTGCACATCCCCTACTATAATGTCTACCCTGGTAAGGTCAGACCACAAAATGGTCTCCTTTGAAGTAAAAATAAAACCTGGGCCCCCAACTAAACCTGGAATATTCAGGAACTACTCTAAAGCTAATCTCTTGCTATCGATTTAGTGCCAACTTCACCCCCTTCTCACCCCCTAAAGGGCCCATCTCAATACCAAAAGATTGCCAAATTCTGGTAATCACAGCCACACAGGTAGAAACCACACTCTCCAAAGCTAAGAATACAGCATCCATGGGACCAGATGACATCCCGGGCTGTGTATTACATGAACTACAAAATGAACTGGCACCTCACCTAAGTGTCATGTTTAATCATAGTCTCACCTCAGGCTTCATGCCTACTGAGTGGAGCACAGATACAGTTATCGCACTTCACAAGGGGGGGTCCTCCTTGGATCCTGGGAACTACCATCCCATCAGTCTGATGAGCCTGAACTGCAAGGGCATGGAACGCATTATCATGGAACTTATAAACAAAAACATTGGCAACCTTCAAACACTGGACCCCACGCAGTTTGGGTTCATAAAGGGCAGATCTTGTCTCCTGAACCTGAATGACTTCTTCAAATCAGTCTCCAGAGCTGTGGACGAGGGTAAGGTGGTCCACACAGCATATCTGGACCTCGCCAAGGCCTTTGACACCATCCCCCATTCTGGAATCATAGATAAACTTACTAAACCGGGCATAAATCCCTACGTCACTCGATGGGTTGTCAACTGGCTTACTGACAGAACTCAGAATGTAAAAGTAGCCGACTCCAAATCCAGCTCCAGACAAGTGACAAATGGAGTACCTCAGGGTTCAGTTCTGGGACCGCTCTTGTTTGGCATCTACTTCTCTGAAGTACTGGCCATCACTAAGGGACTCTGGCTAACAAAGTTCACAGATGACTGTAAACTGGGAGCCATTATTGAATCCCCAAATGATGTGGATATTCTACAAAAGGGCCTTACAGAAACAGATGCTTGGTGCCAGAGCCATGGGCTCTAATGCCAAGAAATGTATAGTTATCCCCTTTGGGAAAAAACATGTACCCATGAATTACCACATAGATGGCAGTACACTAAACACCAAAAGTGTGATGAGAGACTTAGGGACACAGGTGGACAGTGGTCTCACCTTCAATAACCACATCGCCACAACAGTCAGGAAATTCTTCTATGTGGCACACCTGATCACTAAGGGCTTTTCATCCAGAAAAAAGGAGGTCATTGTCCCACTGTACTCATCCCTCATTAGACCCATTATAGAATACAATACCCCATTTGGTATGTACCTCACAAGACATCTGCAACAGCTGGAAAGGCCGCAGAAATACCTCACTAAAAGAATCACAGGCCTAAAGCAGATGTCCTATGCTGACCATTTAAAAAAACTCCAGCTACACTCTGTGGCATATCGTCTACTCAGATGCAATCTCTGCTTAACATACAAGGCCATGTCAAACCCTGACCCATTGGACATGCTCCACTTAAAGAAATCCCAATCCCTCAGAGCCTCATGCTCCCGGGATCTAAACCTTGTCATCACATTGAACAAAACATGCTGGAGGGATAGGTTCTGGACCCAGAGACTCCCCATACTCTGGAATAGACTGCCCATACATATCAAGCAGAGCACCTCCTTGGCCCTCTTCAAAAGGAACCTTGACAATTGGATGGGAGATAGGATATTCACCCCAGGGATCATGGCAGTCGCCCTGCTAGACAGGGGTCCAGGGAAGTAAATAATGTGGGAAGAAATATCCAAGGAATTGTTATGGCTAGGCTTGTATAGGCCCTAGGGCCGATAGCCTAGTACCAACCTATGAACCTATGAACCTACTGGCTGATAAATTTAGCTCCAACTTTACCCTTCTCTTTCCCTCAACCTTCCTTCAGGAAATACCATCAAATATAAATTCCCCTGCTATCACTAGGGAACAAGCTCTTAATGCTCTCTCTAAGGCCAAGAACACTGCATCAATGGGCCCAGACAATATCCCCAGATGCCTTCTAAATAGCATGAAACATGACTTATCAGGGCCACTAGAATTGTTATTTAACTGTAGCCTCCAAACAGACTCCATGCCTCATGAATGAAAAACAGCAACAGTCATCCCTCTGCACAAAAGTGGTCCATCTACAGACCCTTGAAACTATAGACCCATAAGTCTCGCTAATCTTATATGTAAATGCATGGAAAGAATTATCATGGAAATGATTAATAGTGATACAGTAAATCTCCAGACACTGGACCCAACCCAGTTTGATTTAGTCAAGCGCAGATCATGCCTACTCAATCTGATGGACTTCTTTCTGAAAGTCACCAAAGCAATGGATGAGGGCAAAATGGTTCACACTGCCTACCTTGACCTGGCTAAGGTATTTGATACAATACCTCACTTGGGCATTGTTAGTAAACTCAAGAGGTTAGGTACAAACTTGTATGTTACCCATTGGATAGCCAAATGGCTCACAGACAGGACTGAAGAAGTTAGAATTGGGGAGTCCACCTCTACAAAGAGGCCAGTCACAAGTGTAGTCCCTCAGGGATCTGTCTTTGGACTGCTCCTTTTTGGCATTTAATTCTCTGAAGTCAAGGCCTATGTCAGTGGTGTCTGGCTAACTAAATTTGCAGATGATTGCAAATTAGGAGCTGTCATTGAATCCCACACTGACACAAATGTTCTCCAGGAGGGGCTGACACAGACAAACAACTGGTGTCAGAGCCATGGACTAAAACTAAATGAAAAGAAATGCATAATAGTATCTTTCCAGAAGTCATCCACCCCTGGTAACTATCATATTGACAACACACCCCTTAGAGTTGACCCAGTACTCAGGGACTTAGAGACACACCTAAATAGTAATCTAGCCTTTGACCATCACATGTCTACAGTAGTGAGGAAAACATTGTATGTTGCACAACTTATAAACAAAGGTATGGCATCTAAGTCCAAGGAAGTCATTCTTCCACTGTATTCGGCATTCATCAGACCTATCATCGAGTGCAATGCCCCCTTTGGTATGTACCTCACCAGGCATATAAAACAATTGAAAAGTCCACAGAGGTTCCTCAGTAAAGAATACAGGGCTTAAGTAAACTGTCCTATGCAGACTGCTTCAAGACTCTATCCCTGTATTCTGTCTCCTACAGGATTTTGAGGGGAGATCTATACCTGGCATACAGGGCATTGGCAGACCCCTCTCTGATGGGCCTCCTGCATATCTAAAAAACAAACAGCACCAGAATTACCCATTCTAAAGACTTAACCCTTGCCTGTGATATAAATAAGACCTGCTGGAGAGACAGGCATATATCCCAAAGATTATCCTGTCTCTGGAACAGGCTCCCCAGCCATGTGAAGCAGAGTTCCTCACTCACACAATTCAAGTGCAACCTGGACAATTGGATGGGGAACAGGAAATTCATCCTTGATTTGGCACGTATGTCTCTAATGGACACAGGCAACCTGTAAACGGTTCATCTCCAAGGCCCTAGCATGTAAATGTTTAATCTCCCAAGCCCCCACTTCTCTTATCAAGGGTATCAGAACTTGTCAGAGATTTGAGATGCATGGCTAGGCTTAAAAAGGCCCTTGTGGTCGTTAGCCTAGTAGAAACCTATGAAGCTATAATATTTTAATATTAAACTTGTAGAATTCATGCTGTCCAGTTTATCATAGCCAAATAATAAATATACTATCAACAGTCAATAAAACAAGGAAATATAGACTCATACTTATACATCTTGGTAATCAATCCCTTCCTTTATCCTATAATTACTCTAGGATGCAAGGCACGTATACAATAGTCACACACACATACACACAACCACCAGTTACAGCCCCTTGTATGACTGTATACACATTTTGATATTTGCTTACAATAATAATGCATGAACAAATTCACAATTAATGACCAAGAAGAGTATTTCAACTCAGTGTCATGAGAACCATACAGTGCATTCCACTGCATCCCTCTTCTCACTAATGCCTTCCCATTCTCTTAGCTCAATAATCATTGATAAAAACTCAAACATCAGGAACACATTTTAAATATTTTTTCTTGCAAATTTAGTAAATTGCTAAAATAACAAGATTTTGCATTTTCTGAAAGACACAAATTCTGAAACTCTCATGCCTGCCATAATTTATTAAATGCATTCCATGACAATTTGCCATAGAGCTGTACATTTTACAAGAAACATACAAAAATATTTCACAACTTCTTTGCTCAAGAATTCTGAACAAAGCCATGGATGGGGTGGGGGCAATTATTTTCTTTTATCAAAATGTTAAACAGGTAAACCCACTGGAGAAAGTGTCCCTTTTCAGGGATGATGGAGCACTGTATGAGCTACTTCCTCAAAGTCACACAATAGGCAAATGAGATAAGAAAGATTCAAACCCAGTGCTTTTGACTACAAACAGCAGTTCATTAACAGCTCAAAACCTTAAGTGCCAGACAACTCTAATTCACTTAAAAAGTTAGTAGAACAACAACAGATGTCGAAACTGTACTCCACAGCAATTAACCAAGAAAAATTAAAAAAAAAAAAAAAAAAAGAAACTAATAAACGTCAGGCAGGTGATGTGGAGGATTTAAGGCTCCAAGCTCTAAATGAGATGCTTCTTTTGTTAAGGGTGTGATGACCATGCCCTGGCCCAGTAATCAAGGAGCCTCAATCCTCACCACTAACACCAGGGAGGTTGTCTCCTAGAAGAGAGGAAAGGATAACTAATACACACAGTAAAGTACAATTTCCCTTAAGTGCAGAGAGAGATCACAGTCAGTCTGGGGCTGGTTGCTCCCTTGCTCACCAGATCCCCAATAAGACTCCCCACTGGCACAGCTATAGGGTCCAGGTCTCAGCCTAGCTGGGCAAGCTAAAACCTCCAGTACCCTCTCTGTCCAGCCAGTGGTTTGTGTCCCTGCCAAGTAGATGACACACCACACACACACACACACACACACACACACACACACACACACACACACACACACACACACACACAATTTGAGATAAGTATTTATACAACTTCACAGACACTCCTGGGAAAGGCTGATACAGATTCTCCAGCTGTGCCCCTTTACCCAGACCATACGGCAGTAATCCCTGCCACCACCCAGCTAATAATATCAGCTACTAAAAGGCCCTTAAAAGGGTGTCCAATTACTACTGTACAATATTATTATCCAATTGGTAATGTGACTATACAGTCTAAGGCTTATTAGAGTGGTCTATTACAATAAACTCTATAAATGCGCAATGTACTCTAGATCTTACCTCTACACAAACCAGCCACAGGTAAAGGTTTTTAAAATATTTAATAATAAATAATTAAACCACAAGACAAAACTACTACACCACAGAGATATCTAAGAATTCAGAGATCACACAGAAACTTAAAATAATACAGCAGGAAAGGTCTGATTTCAAAGAAAAATACCTAATTAATCTTTACTAGCTTTAACTATTCCTACAATAAATCACAGCACTAAAACTTTCAAGTGAGCATAAGGCAGAGTGCTGAGTTAGATGTCCAAAATCAAAATGCTTCCAGTCTCTTGTGTGAAACAGTGTTTAAACATTACTAACAAACATGTCTCTAAGGCCCTCTCAAATTACATCATTTTTGACACTTAGGTTTTCCCAGTATTCATATTGCATCATCTTAACACCTGATCTGAGTTCTCAGGCCACAAACTGCATTATTTAGCAATCTAACACCTGCTCAGAAACTTACAATACAAGGCATTTCACATATACATTCTAGCAGAAACCAGAGCAATAAAGCACCTTCCACATGTAAATTCTGGTCATAAACTTTAGCCTTAAAACAATGAGCATGAAACCTTCATCCAGACGCATTGGAGTCGAATTCTAACATGAAAGGGTCACAACATGCTTCACTGGGCCAGTAGATTGCAATGTTGTCACATATTTTGCAGTTCCACATTTCACAATATTCTTTTACACTCAAGAAACATGCCTGTATTTTACATTTATTTACAAATGCCAGAATTATATATCAAATTCTATTTGACTAGGCTGGCAGCCTTCGCCCATCTCTCCCCAGTCATCACAAAGGGTACAGGGTTTGATTCTTTCTAAGTCAGTTTGCCTACCGTGTGATTTCTCAGCAAATGACTTAACCAGACAGTGCTCCTGTGTTACAATACTTTCTGAGCATTTTCTCTGAAGACCTAGATGCTGTACCCTTTCCTTATAAGTTGTTCAACGTAGAATGATTTCCTTACTACTGTAGACATATGATGGTCAAAGGTCAAGTCATTGTCTACATGTGCTCCCAAGTCCCTGTCTATTGCATTTACTATTAGGGGTATATTAGCAGTGTAGTAATTAGAGGGGGGGTGGCTGTTTTTTCCAAATATACTATTATGCAGTTCTTGATGTTGAGCTAAAGGCTGTGACTTCAGCACCAGGTATTAGACAGTGTCAGGCATTCTTGGAGGGTTTTTGTGTCTTGTAGGAATTCAGTGATTGTACCTAATTTGCAATCATCTGCAAACTTGGTTAGCCAGACTTCTTTAATGTTAGCCATGATTTTAGAGAATTAGATGTCAAACAGCAGCAGAAGCACTGACCCCTAATGCACTCTGTTAGTGACTGGCCTTTTTATAGTGGTAGACTCATTACCCTAACATCCTGGGTCCCGTCTGTGAGCCAGTTGGCTATCCTGAAGGTGATGTCAGAGTTAATACCTAATTCAGTGAGCTTGTTTACAATGCACAAGTGGGGTAATATATCAAATGCTTTGGCCAGGCTGAGGTAGGCAGTGTGCATCATCTTGCCTATGTCCATTGCTTTGTTGACCTTCGAGAAGTCCACCAGGTTGAGTAGGTATGACTTGCCCTTGAAAAAAAACAATCTGTTTTGGATCTAGTGTATGCAGTTTTCCTGTGTCATCATTTAACATATCTATGATTATTCTTTCCGTGGCATTACATATTAGCTTAGTCTGGCTTATGGGTCGATAATCCCCTGGGTCTATGGATGGCTGGCCTTTGTGCAGTGGGATAATTGTTTCAATCCTACATTCATTGGGTGTGAACCCTGTTTGGTAGCTGTGATTAAATATTTCTTCTAGTGGGCCTGATAGTTCATGTTTGCTGCTACTAAGGAGGCATCCTGGAATATTATCGGGGCCCAGCGAGGCAGTGTTCTTGGCCTTGTAGAGTGCTTTGGGGACATGTTCCCTAGTGATACTTGGGAAAGTTATGACTGTAGGTGGATAAAATTGTAGCTAACATCTGGTAGGCTCTTTTTATTTCAAAGTTGGCTTTGATAGACTTGATAAGCCCCTAGAGTTGCTTGCTTAGATGAAGGAGTGAGTTTTTACTTTGCCAGGCATCGCGCCTCCTAACTTTCACCACTATTTCTTCCTTTTGTTATGTAGCCTATTGAAATTGGGATTCTACAGGGTAGCTTGTCTTTTGTGCTTGTCCTGAGCTTATTCAGGGTAGGTACACATTGTCACTATACAGGACTTCCATGAACAATTCTGCATAGGCAGGGATGTTCCTTAAGTTTGGGGGGGAGCTTGGAATTTTGCTAAGGTGACACTTAGTAGTAGGAAGCTTACAATAGAGTAATTCCTAAAAGTTCTAGATTAGCTGTGGTTCTGTGTTTTATTTTTATTTCAAAGGAGAAAGGATTATGGCCTCTTTTTGTGCTAAATCCTACACAGTGGCAACAGACATAACAGCAAGAAGACAAAATAGCTTTAAAAACTGTAAAACAATTCTCACTGCCACAGCCATGCTATGATAGTTGCTCTGAAGAGCATCATAATGTTCAGTTGCACAGAGACGCGATATAATGGTATTAACAGCATCTTTTGGGTACAGATGTGTAGATTTTTGAACCAGTGCTACATTCGCAGTACAACATCCACTGTATAGGAGAAGTTGCTGCAGGCTGAGTTGGTAAGATTGTGGTTATTGGAACACATGATGGCCATCAGGTATCTGTGATACATGAATTACCTTTGCATATACAAAATAAACAATACAGTATCTCACTTCCTTTCCCCCCAGCTGAAATTTGGACTCCTCTTTGTGGTCACTACAAAAAGCCTCCCAGTTAAAATTTAGAAGCTCATAACTAAAATGCTGAAGACCAGCAAATGTTGAGTATCACTGTGCTCCCTTTAAATCAAGCCTCCAATCCCACAGCCAGATTTACATACCAGCTCACCGTACCTCAGAGAAATCAGAAACAGTGAACTTGCACCGGGTTTATACATCTCACTATTACCAGTCTAAAAATACAAAACAGGCAACCCCTCCCCAAAAAAAGAATGTCAAAGCTACTCCCCTACACCATCTGTTAATTATATATCCCAAATCTGAGATCGGACAGCAGTGGAGAAGGGGCAAATTCCCAGACCCTGCTGTACAGTAGCCAATAAAACAAAGAAGAAAGAACATTTGTTTTTTGAGCCTTTATGCTTATATATATTTATATGGGTCTCTATTATAGATTTGAAGCTTCAAAATTTCGAACCTCATATGTTCGACAACATATGTGCAAAACTTGAATTTTCGAATATATAATAAAAACATAAAAAAACCCACTTACCTTAACGCTCTGAGCAGGGGGGCAAGTCCCCCTGCACCCTCCACACCCCCTACTTAAATATACCAACTCCGAGACCGCACTTCAGTGCAGAAAAGAGAAAAATTCCCATTCTGCACGTATGGAACTGTTGCCTTTCACCTTCAAACTTTTCAAAGTTTGATCATATGGTGTCGACCATATGACATTCGAACTTCAAAACTTTCGATAATTTATTAGGGACCCTATTTATACATAGTTATGTATGTGTGTGTGCCTCTATGTGTAGATATGTGTGTGTGTATATATATATATATATATATATATATATATAAATATATATATATATATATATATATATATATATATATATATATATATATACATGGAATCACTACGTAATATCGAAAATACACAATCCCGAAGCCCACAATACCAAGACTATAATCCCTAAACCCCACATTACCGACATGTTAAAAGCGCGAAATTCAAAATCGCGAAAGTACTACATACATACAACACACACACAAATATATACACAGCCTCCCCCCATAACCAAACAAACCACCCTACACTAAAGATAAGCAGGGGAGCTTCGCCCCTGCACCCATAGGGGCTGTGCCCCACACCCGACTTTAATATTCCAACTCCGAGATTGCACAGACATACACACAAGGCAAACTCACACCCACACATTATAGCCCCTCACGCACACACGCACACACACACACACACACACACACACACACACACACACACACACACACACACACACACACACACTAAAGCCCCTCACAAACACAATTACACACACATACTTACCTGAACCACAACACCAGAAGCGCTAACTCAAAATCCCTTACCATCGGGATTTTGAATTTCGTGCTTCTGGTCTTTCGGTAATGTACGGTTTTGGCTACATGGTCTCGAGCTTTTGAAATTCGAGATTTTAAACGTTCGAGATTTAGTAGTGCTCCCATAGATATATATATATATATATATATATATATATATATATATATATATATTTTTTTCCATTTTTGCTCATGGAGTCAGGGTGTCACAGCGACAGTCATCTAGAGCTAATATTTTCTCTTAGATAGATTGATAGATATATAGATAGATAGATAGATAGATAGATAGATAGATAGATAGATAGATAGATAGATAGAGAAATATGTGTGTGTTTCTGTGTGAGTCATTTATGTGCCTGTATGTATGTATTTATATGTAGGTTTTTGCTTGCCTTTGTTTACCAAGAATGTCCTACTGGGAAGTGGGGTGCTGGGAACTGAATTCTCATCTGCCAGTCTGCCATGGTATATGGACAGTGCATGTGTTACTACTGAAGTGTCAACATATACTAAAATGTATTGCATTTAGGAAGTACAATGAAACAGAAGAAGACAGACAGCACTTCTGCAAGGCAGAAGAGAACAGGAAGTGCACGCTGAAAATTTGCAGGAACAGAGATTCCTAGACTTTGTAAACACAACCACCCTCAACTGGCACAAACATTTTGGACCTGGTGCTCACAAAAATGAGAGAATGCTGCACCCTACCCATGTTGTGTCCTATCTGGTAAGGAGACACTACAAAGCATACTCCTTCAAAATTAGAATCACGTCTGTAACCCCAACAAAGCCTGTAACAGTTAAAAACTACAACAAGGCAAACTACCTTTTTATAAAGTAATAACCTGTCAAAATTTCAAGCCCTTCTGGACCCACATAACACAGCAGCCTATGTGGAATTATTCAAAGAAGCTCTTTATAATGGTGTCAGTGACTGCAGAGAGGCTGCTGTGTCTACAGAAGTAAGCCCAAAAAACACACCACCCTGTTGGAATCCAAAATTAAACAGCAACTGCCATGAACCAAAACCAAGAAAAAACAAAGGCATGGAACCACTATGAGCTGGAAACAATTTATTTTAGCGCTTTCGTCAGTTGTAAACTGTGGCTTCTTCAGAAATTAAACAGGTTGACCAACCAAAGACACCTTCTTTCATCTGTTCCCATTAAGGGTCACCACAGCGGATCATTTGTTTCCATTTCTTCATGTCCTCTGCATGACCTCTCTCAGCAGATCCATAAACCTTATCTTAGGCCTTCCTCTTTTCCTCTTACCTGGCAGCGCCATCCTTGGCATCCTTTTCCGAATATACCCAGCATCCCTTCTCAACACATGCCAAAACCAATGCAATCTCTCCTCTCTGGCTTTGTCTCCAAACTGTCTAACATAAACTGACCCAGTAATATCCTGATTCCTAATCATGTCTATCTTCGTCACATCCAATGCAAATCTTAACATCAATAACTCTGCCACCTCCAGCTCTGACTCCTTTCTTTTTGTCAGTGCTACCATCTTCAACCCATATAACATAGCTGGTCTCACTGCCCTCTAGCAGACCCTCCCTTTCACTCTTACTGGTACCCATCTGTCACAAATTACTCCTGACGCTCTTCTCCACCCACTCCACCCCACCTGTACTCTCTTCTTCACCTGTCTTCCATACTTACCACTACTCTGAACTATTGATCCCAAGTATTTAAACTCATCCACCTTCGCCACCTCTACTCCTTGCATCCTCACCATTCCCTCTATCCTCCCTCTCATTCACACACATATATCCTATCTTAGTCCTGCTGCTCTTCATTCCTCTCCTCAATTGAGCATATCTTCACCTCTCCAGGGTCTCTTCAACCTTTTCCCTACTCTCTCTACAGATCACAATGTCATCTGCAAACATCATAGTCCACGGGGACTCTTGTCTGAACTCGCCTGCCAATCTGTCCATCGCCATTGCAAATAAGAAAGGGCTCAGAGCTGATCCTTGATGTAATCCCACCTCCACCTTAAACCCATCCATCACTCCTACCAAAGACCTCACCACTGTCACAGTACCCTCGTACATTTCCTGTACCACTCTTCATAGGTTCATAGGTAGATACTAGGCTATCTGCCCTAGGGCATTTATAAGCCTAGCCAGAGTGTATTTGGCTTCCTCCTCCCTATTAGATTAGCCTACTGTGCCTCTTTAAAGTAGGTCAGAGAAGGTACCCTTTTAAGGTTAGTTTACTGTGCCTCTGTCTAGCAGGGACACAGAAGAGATCCCAGGGGTGAATTTGCGATCTCCCATCCACGCGTCCAGATTTCGCTTGAAGAGGGTCAGCGAGGGGCTATGTCTAACATGAATTGGGATTCTATTCCAAAGTGAGGGGAGCCTCTGGGAAACAAATCTGTCCCTCCAGCATGTCCTATTTATTTTTATGCTGAGGTTTAGGTCCCTGGATTGTGTAGCTCTAAGGGACTTGGATTTTTTGAGGTGGAGCATGTCCATTAATTCTGAGTTTGACATGGCTTTGTACGTCAGGCATAGATCGCCTCTGAGTAGGCAGTAAGCAACTGAGTAGAGCTGGAGTTTCTTTAATCGAGCTGCATAGGACATCTGTTTGTAGCCCATGATCCTCTTGGTGAGGTATTTTTTGGGCCTTTCCAGTTGCTGCAGGTGTCGGGTTAGGTACATCCCAAAAGGGGCATTGTACTCAATTATGGGCCTGATGAGTGACGAGTAGAGGGGCACAATGACCTCTCTTGAGCTAGATGCGAACCCTTTCATGATAAGGTGGGCTATATAGGAGGTCTTTCTAACCACTTTGGCAATGTGATTATCAAAGGAGAGATTACTATCTACATTGGTCCCCAAATCTCTAATTACTTCTTCCGTACTTAATGGATTACCACCTATGTGGTAATTTGTGGGCACCTTGTTTTTTCCAAAGGGGATGACCATGCACTTTTTAGCATTTAGCTTGAGGCTGTGGCTCTGGCACCAAGCATCCGTCTCTGTGAGACCCTTTTGGAGGATGCTTGTGTCAGCTGGAGATTCGATTATGGCCCCCAGTTTGCTGTCATCTGCAAACTTTGTCAGCCATAATCCCCTCGTGTTAGCCTGAACCTTAGAGAAGTATATACTGAACAAGAGAGGTCCCAGAACTGAGCCCTGTGGGATGCCACTTGTAACTGGCTTGGATTCAGACACGGCACCTGCGATTCTGACCATGTGGGTTCTATCTCTGAGCCAGTTTGCAACCCATCTTGTGATATAGGGGTTGATATTTAAGCTGGTAAGCTTATTTATGATGCCCGAGTGGGGTATTATGTCGAAGGCTTTTGCGAGGTCCAGGTAGGCTGTGTGGACTACCTTGCCCTCATCTATGTCTTTGGTAACTGTTTCAAAGAAATCAACTAGGTTTAAGAGGCAAGATCTGCCCTTAACAAAGCCGAATTGGGTAGGGTCCAGTGTCTTGAGGCTCCCAATGTCTTTGTTTATGAGTTCCATGATAATACGCTCCATAGCTTTACAGACCAGACTAGTCAGGCTTATGGGGCGATAGTTTCCGGGGTCCGTTGTGGCACCACCTTTGTGGAGTGGGACCACTGTAGCTGTACGCCATTCTTTGGGTACATATCCTGTAGTAAGGCTAAGTTTGAACAGTGACTTAATGAGAGGGTTCAGTTCTTCTTGGAGCTCATGTAAGACACAGCCTGGGACACCATCTGGTCCCATAGATGCTGTGTTTTTTCCTTTGGAGAGGGCAGCTTTCACCTGTGCATACTTCTCTGCCACTCCCGACTTCCTCATACAATACCACAACTCCTATCTAGGCACCCTGTCATATGCTTTCTCTAAGTCCACAAAGACACAATGCAACTCCTTCTGACCTTCTCTATATTTCTCAAACACCCTTTGAGCGAACATCACATCTGTAGTGCTCTTTCCTGACATGAAACCCTACTGCTGCTCACTAATCATCACCTCCATTCTTAAATTTGCTTTCACTACTCTTTCCCATAACTTCATGCTGTGACTGATCAGTTTTATTTCCCTGTGGTTACTACAGCTCTGCACATCAACCTTATTCTTAAAAATCGGTACCAATATACTTCTTCTCCACACCTCAGGCATCCTCTCACTTTCCAAGATTTCATTAAACAATCTGGTTAAAAACTCCACTGCCATCTCCTAAACATCTCGATGCTTCCACAGGTATGTCATCTGGACCAACAGCCTTTCCATTCTTCATCCTCATCATAGCTGTCCTTACTTCCTCCTTGCTAATCCGTTGCACTTCCTGATTCACTATCCCCCATATCATCAAACCTTCTTTCTCTCTCACTCTTCATTCATCAACCCCTCAAAGTACTCTTTCCATCTGCTCAACACACTTTCCTCACTTGTGAGTACGTTTCCCTCACTATCCTTTATCACCCTTAACTGCTGCACATCTTTCCCAGCTCTGTCCCTCTGTCTAGCCAATCGGTAAAGGTCCTTTTCTCCCTCCTTAGTGTCCAACCTTTCATACAACTCTTCATACGCCTTATCCTTAGCCTTCGCCACCTCTCTCTTTGCCATGCACCTCATCTCCTTATACTCTTGTCTACTTTCTTCATCTCTCTGACAATCCCACTTCTTCTTCACCATCCTCTTCCTCTGTATACTCTCCTGTACTTCCTCATTCCATCACCAGGTCTGCTTGTCCTCCTTCCTCTGTCCAGATGTCACACTAAGCACCAGGTCAAGTCATTCAACCAAGCATCAAGCCAGCGCATTTCTTCATGCCGGTTCCAAGCCTCAATAAATGAGGACGGTTACGTCAGGAAGGGCATCCAGTGTAAAACTTTTGCCAGACGACATATGCAGACAGCAATAAGTGTAACACCATAAAAGATAAAACCTCTCCCATCAAACAGAGTAGACAGCTAAGAGGATTAGTTAAGTCCAACAAAGCAAATTTTGAGGTAAAGATAGATTTTCACATCAACCACTTCATGGAAAGACAAGCAGTGCCTAAACTTCTTCAAGCCAACGCTCGTTGCCAACACAAAATCACAACAATCAGGCACTGTAGAGGGTAACACACTCCCATGAAGCCCAGGAATAAAATAAATTTAATGTAATTCAAGACTTAAACATGAAACTAGACGTGTATGTCTTGAATTACATTAAATTTATTACTTTTATTCCTGGGCTTCATGGGAGACTGTTTACCTCTACAGTGCCTAACTGTTGTTATTTTCTGAAAGATCGATTTTCATAAGCCAAGGAAAACAATAAGGCCTTCTTTGGCTATGACAAAATCTAAAATACAGCACATAACAGTGTGACAAACTGTTGGAAAAATGAAGGCATGTTCACGGAACCTGAACATGTATCCATACCTCCCAACCGTACCAAATTCCTTGGTTTCTACTGAGTTTTGGGGTCCAAATAATGGGGTGCCATGATTCCTGAGCGGCACCCCTTCATTACTGATTTTCCCAGCTTTTTTTTTTTCACTTTTTGAGCTGACATGTTCACATATGTGATGACATCAGCTCCGTCAGCCTGACGGGTTTCTGCCCGGGAAGGTCTTTGAACTTTGTGTGACTGTTTGAGAGAACTGCCCGGGAAGGATGTTTACTTCTGTGAGCGGGAACCGGGAATTGAATGCTGGCATGCAGAGCTATTTGCTGGACTTGTTTTGAAGGTAATTTAAGGATGTGCCCAGGTAGGATGTTTACTTCTGTGAGTGCGAGCGGGAACCAAAAATTGAATGCTAGCGTACTGCAGAGCTACTTGCTGGACTTGTAAGGTAATTTAAGGATGTTTACTTCTGCGAGTGCGAGATGGGAATTGAATGCTGGCATGTGGCAGAGCGACTTGCTGGACTTGTTTTGAAGGTATTTACTTCTGCGAGTCGGGAATTGAATGCTGTCATTTAGTGTGTGTGTGTGTGTGTGTGTGTGTGTGTGTGTGTAAATGCCCCAGGTGAATGCACCTGGTAGTTACAGGTACTCGGGCTCAAACCCTGTACCTTGGCTACAGGTAAAAAGAGCCTAAAGTCCCTTAGTCACCACCACTTGTGAATTTATGCCTCATACTTTTGTTCTTATGCCTCATATTTTTGTTCTGTTTTTCATAAAATCTGTGGTTTTCAGGACCTTTGGGGCAAATCAGTGAATGATTGAATTCACTAATGAGAGGCATTTGAATTTCAGACTTTATATTCTTCAGAAAATAAATAGTAGCACAAAATCTTTTATTCTAGCAATTTCTAAGTTTATAAGATCAGTATTTGTGTGTGTGTGTGTGTGTGTGTGTGTGTGTGTGTGTGTGTGTGTGTGTGCGTGTGTGCGTGTGTGTGTGTTTGTGTGAATACACCTGGTGGCTAGAGGTCTTCTTCTTTTTCTTTCAGCTTTTCCTGGTTAGGGGTTGCCACAGCAGATCACCTGTCTGCTCATGACTGGCAGTGGAGTTTTACGGTGTCGAGTTGCCAGCCCGGCGCCCAACCTTCTACAAAAGGCACACACACACACGCACTCACACCTAGGGCTAATTTAGAGTGTCCAATCCATGTGCAGCATGTCTTTGGGATGTGGGAGGAAACTAGAGCACCCGGAGGAAACCCACGTGACCACAGGGAGGACATGCAGACTCTGCACAGAAGGCACCCCAGCCAAGGATTGAACCGGAGAACCTCTTGCTGTGAGGCGAGGTACTCAGGCTAAAACCCTCTACCTTGGGTACAGGTAAAAAGAGCCTGAAGTCCCTAGCCACCACCAATTGTGAATTTATGCCTTATATTTTTCTTCTGTTCCTCATAAAATCTGTGGTTTTCGTGACTTTTGGGGCAAATCAGTGAAGGATTGAATTCACTAATGACAGGCATTTGAATTTCAGACTTTATATTCTTCAGAAAATACATGGTAACACAAAACCTTTTATTCTACCAATGTTCTAAATTTGTAAGATCAGTATTTGAGATTTGTCCCTATTTGGGGGCTGTATCCCCCCATTATTGGCTTTATCCCGGTTTTCTGTGGTAAGACATTGAGAGCTATGGTGAGAAGTGAGAACTGAATTCTGCATTCCCCCATTATTGGCTTTGTCCAGGTTTTTGTGCTAAGAGGTTGAGAGCTATGGTGAGAAGTGAGAACTATATTCACTAAATGAGAGCCATTTAAGTTTCAGTCTTCCTCTCTTTCAGGGATCTGCTGATTTGGCATAGTGGTATGTTGCTCTGACTGTAGTGCATAGGATCCTGGGTTCAAAACTTGGCAGTGAAATGCATGGTGCTAATGCAAAATTTTATTCTAGCAACTTTCCAAAATTATACAAGCAATGTTTAAAATGTGTCCCTGTTTTTTGTCCTTTTGTCCCCCCAACAAAAAACTGAAATTGAAAATAAGTGTGAGAAGCTGTGCAAGATGCCTATGGCTTACACTACTGTCATTCTATTTATATATATATATATATATATATATATATATATATATATATATATATATATATATATATAGTGTGTGTGTGTAAGTAGACTTTTATGATGGAAATATTCTGAACTGGGCAGTTTTGTCATTATTAGTTCATGCATTTTGTTTCATTGCCTACTGGAAAAATGTTCAAACAATAAATTTAAAATGCGCTGTAAGTCTAACAAGTGTGCTGTATTATACAAGGAATATAATTTAATAAAGTCAGGAAGGTGTATCAAAGAACAAATGTATGCTTCTTGTTTTGTGTGCAAGGGGCCTATGATTGAAAACAGCCCAAAGGTAATCTTTATCCACCATTGGCCAGATGCATTTTGTTTGGATGTGGTGTGGGTTTCAATGCTGTTTCAATGAATGTGAGTTTCAAGGGCAGAGAAGTTTTAATGCTAAGTCTATTTTCCTTGTGAGACAGTAGGCCCACATTACTGTTTATGGTAAATGGGGTGAAACAGCCAGGTAATGGGACATTGGAATGACTGTAGGCTGCAGGGGGACTCTGGTGCCATACTTTGGCTGTCTGTTCTTCAGTTTGCGTTTGAAAGTTGATATCCCACAATTCCATTGGAGTGGGTGGGGTTACGTAATTATGTATGCAATTTTTATGTTAATCAGCTTACATATTTGTACCTATTTTTCATGGGCCTTGTCCAGATTTTTGATGTTTCCAGGTTGTGAGGTATGCATATATCAAATCTTCTGGCTGACAAATATAGCTCCAGCTTTACTGCCAAAACAGTGGGTAAGGGCAAAATGGTGCATACTGCCTCACTTGACTAGCTAAGGTATTTGATAAAATGCCCCATTTGGGCACTGTAAACAAACTCACTTAATTAGGCATAAACCCCTATGTAACTTACTGGGTAGCTAGCTGGCTCAGAAGTAGCACCCAGGAAGTTAGGATTTGGGAGACCACCTCCACAAAGAGGTCAGTCACCAGTGGAGTCCCGAGGATTCTGTGCGGGTTCTTCTCCTTTTCGGCATCAGTTTTTCAGAAGTCAAGGTGAATGTAAAGGAACTCTGGCTTACCAAGTTTGAAGATTATTGCAAGCTAGGAGCAATCACAGATCCCACCAGTACTAACATCTTACAGCAAGGTCTAATACAGATGAATGACTGATGCCAAATCCACAACTTAAAACTCACTGCCAAGAAATGCATAATATTAACTTTTGGGAAGTAAGCCACCCAGGAAAACAACTTAATTGATAAAACACACATAAGACTAGGCACAGTACTCAGGGATTTGGGGACTCATGTAGATAGTAACCTGGCTTTCAAACATGTTCCTAAAGTTGTAATTTCACTTAACTTATAAGTAAGAGCATGGCATCTAGGTCCAAGGAGGTCATTGTGCCATTGTACTCAGCCATCATCGGACTATCATTGAGTTTAACACCCCCTTCATATGTATCTGACCAGACACAATCAACAACTGGAATGTCCACAGTTCCTCACAAAAAAAAATACAGGGCATAAACACAATGTCCTATGTAGATTGCTTCAAAGCCCTGTTACTGTACTCTGTTTCATACTGACTGCTGAGAAACAATTTATGGCTGGCATACAAGGTATCCTTGGATCCTTCCTTGTTGGAGCTTTTATATTATCCACAGATGATCAGCACCTGAATTACTAGATCTAAGGATTTAAACTTTGCTTGCCACGTAATACAGGACATGTTGGAGGGACATGTAATTACTCCAGAGAATCCCAGTCCTCTGGATGAGGTTTCCCATCCATGTGAAGCAGAGCCTTTCCATTACCCTATTCTATCACAGTCTGGACCACTGGATGGAAAATGAAAAACTCACTCCTAGTCGAACACCTATGTCTCTGATGAACAGAGGCTGTCATTAATTCATGTCCTAACTAACACATACCCCTTTAAAATAACCTGTAAGGTATACTAACTAGTGAGGAAATATTTGTGTTGCATAGCTAGGCATAAAAAGGCCCCACTGGTTATTAGCCTAGTATACATCTTTTAACCTATGAACCTATATATGAAATACACAAATTAACTAAGAAATGGCCATTTCAGCAATGATTGAAGACAGCACTTTGTTAATGTATGCACAGGGAAATATTATATAATAGTATATTAATAATATTCCAAAACATGAACACATATTGGATAGTAGCAGTCAACAACTCCTTTATAACTCAAGCATTCTCCAAACAAACACTATAACCACATTGGAATATAAATTCCTGTGGCTGCAAAAACAAAGAAAAACATATTGTGATTTTGTTCACATTGCAAGCAGAGAAATAACAGAGATTTCCCCAAGTAGCATGATGTCATACTTTTCACCATCCCCTGCAGAAGAGATGTCAATTAACTGAATTCTTCATATTATTTTATTTATTATTTGTTTACCAGGAAAGTCCAACTTTGAACAAAGCCAATTTTCAGGGGAGGCCTGGGAAGAAGCACTCCAGACGCCTGTCATTGTAATGTGGGAGGAAACCAGAGTACCCGGAGAAAACCTATACAAACGTAAGGAGGGCATGCAGACTCCACACATAAGGCACTTCAAATGAGAATCGAACTGGAGGACCTCTTACTGTGATGTGACAACATTAATGCTGCACCACTGCAACATCCTCACAGTTGTGCAGCGGTAGTGTTGTCGCCTCACAGAGGTAGCTGTACTCACTCTCTTCTCCTAGCTAAAGTCTTTCCAACTCAACATAATCAAATCCATAAATAATATAATGAGACCTCATTAACAAAAGTAAACTTCTTTAAAAAGCTAGTACATAAACTGCACACTGCAGTGTCTACTAAAAATTAACAACACTTTATTAACGTAACCCACAGCACTTCAACAAAATTACATGGTAGATGACTCAGAAATTATTAAAAAAATACATTTTTGCAATGTAAGAATTTGTTATTCCGTGGCAGGGTTGATTTAGCTGTTAGAATGTGAGAACTGTTCTAAAAAATTATGATATTCTAGTCTTTTTTAGTCACATGAAAAAAGCAACTTCATTGTCATCTCAATAACTATAGTCAGTAGTGAATAGTACAGGCAAAAATTCTAAAGTGAATATTTTAGCTTTAGACACACAAAATGGCAGTATTAAGTATCTGTTGACCAGGCTTAATAAGTTACTTAGATGTAAATCAGTAACATAAAACAATGGACTTTGTATTTAAACTGTATATAACAAGTGTTTTGCTACTAAACCGTATAACAATGAGATAACTGTGTCTATACAACTAATATATTTAGTATTAGTTGTAGCACATAGTAAATAATATTTATAATATTAACATCTTGAGCAGATGCCACTCAGGGCTGCATATTTCTGCCACTAGATGGCAGCACATGCATATTTTGCATAGTCATTCTTAAAAAAAGGACTTTCTGCAGAAAAAAAGGTGTTACAAAAGTTATAACAGTAAAAATTTAAATGAAAGTGCTGCAAAATGTTTCAGTACAACAGTGACAAGTCAAGCATAGGTTGTAGATAATGCAGGTTTACCCACAGCTGAATTAATTTGATTATTTGGGCTTTATTTATCCTAGGGACCCAATAAAAACAACCATGGGCAAATCATATATGATTTACTGCTAAAATTAAAGAAGAATGTCAAAAAATGGAACAGTGGAGAATAACAAAATTGAAATCACAGACAAAAAAGGGCAATGAAAAAGTCAGACTGTTAAGTGAGTATTTCTGCTCAGTAAACATGGAGGAAGATGTTTTGTAGATTTATAACATCTGTTAAGTAGAACTGCTATAGATAGTCACCCTGCTAGACAGGGGTCCAGGGAAGTAAATAGTGTGGGAAGAAATAGGCAGGGAATTGTTATGGCTAGGCTTGTATAGGCTCTAGGGCTAGGGTTACCTGCTGTCCGTTTTTTGACCGGACTGTCCGGTTTTCAGACAAATTGTCCGGTTAAAAAAATTCATCGAAACCGGACTCGTGAAGTCGAAATCTCAAAGCAATGAAAAAGCGTTATCATTTATAAAGGTCAACGTTGTTTTGTTAACACTTGATTTTACTGCTTTCAAAACATTCAGTCTTATTTCACGTTAATTCCCCTCTACGGTATTATTTCACGTCTTTGTTTTGAGAATTCAGTATTTCGACTATTTTACATGTTGCCCTTTTTGGTGGTATTATTTCTTACACTGGAAACACAGAATTGTATGACTCTAACTTGGGTAGTTAGATGAGGCACGCTAATATGCAAGGTCCGCTCAGGCAGTTCCAACACTAGTCTTTGCTATTTTCTGCCTTTGCTAAAAGGAATATTCCTGGCATTTAACAAGAGTTCAGCTGTCCATAATTCTGCAGAACGTCCCTGACTTTGGTCTCATATTTTTTGCCACGTCCCTTGTAAAATTGTTGACTTTCTGGTATGTTATGTTACTGTCAGTCAATATTGCCAGCCATTCGATGCCTACCTTTCTACAATTGGGGAAATACATGTGGCTGTAAAATCGGTTACTGTATTAACGTTTTATGTACAATAATAAATCATGGATGCACAATAAATGAAATCCAAAGCAGAAGTAAAAAATTACTTCTTTAATAGACCGTAACTTATACAAACTTCAGATAGCTTTATCCATTGAAGTGGACTTCATCAGAATCACATTCTGATGAAGTCCACTTCAGTGTGGATGAAAGTGCTTAATACGAACAAGTTTGTATAAGTTACGGTCTATTAAAGAAGTAATTTTATACTTCTGCTTTGGATTTCATTTATTGTGCATCCGTGATTTATTGATACCAGCTTTTTTTTCTTTGTGTGTATTCTGTTGTCGGCAGCTGGTTTTGTGGTTTCAGTCAGTTTTATGTACATTTGAATAATATTTAAAATGTCCCTGACTTTGGGCCTTTCTTTTGTTTCTCTTTGTCCCTGCTGCTTGAGCAAAGAAGTGCAGCTGTATCTTTTATAAGTTTAACAGATTTTTTTTTTCTAAAAATAATTCCTTGCAGGAAATGTCCGAACACAAACACTACGTGAATGAAACAAAGCTCAGAAACAAGTATATTTGCTGATTTTCTTGGTCAGCTACAAATGTTATATACATCTGCAAAGGGGGCGAAGCCCATACCAAACACTATAAATAGATTACAGTGGCAAGCAAAAGCCAGAGCGAGGATGGAGAGGAGAAAGTAAATGTATCCAGCTCGCTGCTCGAACGGGAGCATTTTTAGTGAAGAGAATGTTATGACAGACTGTCAGTACATGATAACTTAAATGATCATATAATACATACATAATTACAGTTACAGTGACAAGACATTGTTACAAAATTCTTTTACATCTGGAAAATGCATCTTAATATATATGCTATCTAATGCTGTTAGCTTTCTAAGTCAATTGTACCGATATTTTACCACTGTACTGATTATCGAGTGCTGAAGTCTCAGGCATACGCCGCATACCGTCTGAAGTCCAGTTATTCAGCATTCAGTAATGCATGGGGGTAGGTAGTACTCTTTGTACTACTAAAAAAAAAAAAAAAAGAAAAAGCTAAAAACTGTAACTTTATACACTATTATCAGGAAACAACAACAGAATATAGTTGATATCAAAAGGCAGCAAGGCACTTATACTAAATTTAAGCTGAACTGTCTTTCTACAGTGGTTATGAGGACTGAAAACTGAAAACATACTTTTTATCTGTTTTTTTCTGGACTAGCCACACAAATCAAATCAATTCTCTGCTCTGGTAGTCAGGAAAACACTGTACAAACTCTATTTTTCTGTTTCACAAAAGGAAACAGACTATCGGTGTTTGTTACAATTGGCTGATTTACTATGCTTTTTTACAGAAAAGCATAGTAAATCGGCTGAAAGCAGGCATCCAGAACAGAAAGAGGGCATTCCCATCAGCTGATGTCACAGTGATGTCAAAAACTGGGCGTGGCATTAATGGGAGAGTGGGTGGGAATGGGTGGAGTTATGGGTGATGCAAGGGGCGTGACCTTAGTCCGGTTTTAGCCACAAAGAAACCTGGCAACCCAACCTAGGGCTGATTGCCTAGTACCAGCCTATGAACCTATAAGACTAGTAACAGTCCTTTCACAGGAGAAGGTACTGCATAGTGTCTATTAGTTTATATATGACATCTGATAAAAGTCAGCCTAAAATTCTTACAGCACTGGTCAGAAATTGTAATCCTGCTTAAAAAAAAAATCTTAGTAACCATTACAGAATAAAATGTTAAATGCTGCCAAAGCTGAATTCCTGGGAAAAAAACAGATCTGTGGTAGTACCTGTCCTTAAGTATTCTGAACATACATAATTACAAATAGAAAAAAATAAAACTGTAATCAAACTTTTCTTTACTGATCATCTCACCAGCAACTACAGAGCTGTTGCAGAAATTTTTAACCATTTTATTGCATTTTTTCATCTACTAATAAATGTAGTCAGAAGAACTCCCAGTTAGCAGGAGTTCCATTATCTTGGGAGACTTTATCTACCCTGCAATTAACTGGGGCACCTATACCTCCAATGTAGGGTATATCCACAAATTCTTGAACTTAATTAACAAAAATTTTCTGGAACAGATAGTTAATACAGACACCAAAGAACATAATACTTTAGATTTTGGTCTTCACAATTATAGCCCCCACATGTAATATCCCCTGGCCTCCCCGTCCTGAGTTACTTCATAATTTTGTGAGTTTGGCTTCAAATTCTTCAACCCCCCCCGCCCCCTGAAATCCCCATATCTGAATTTAAAGACTTCAGCTGAACAAACTTCATACAATTACATAACAAAGAACCAACATTCACTTGTGACAGCACCATCTTGGGCATGGACACATCAGACAGATCCACAAAGGAGTTCTACACCAGCTTAGACAAATACATAGAGTTAGTCCCAATCACAGTAAATACAATGGGAAATTCAAAAATAAAACCACCCTGGTGGTCCACCAACATAAATAAACTTCTCAGCATGAGACAAAAAAAAAATCTTTAAATCATGGACCAGAACAGAATCAAAACTTCTTATAACAAGGATAATATAAAATTATTACCCAAGAATAATTGAAAAAATACTTTTAGGACTATAAACGCAACACATGAACTTAACTAGCTGTAGAGGCTAAGGATAACTTCAAGCCCTTCCTTAGCTGTGTTAAGAAGTCATAGAACAATATCAAACAATTTTCGGAACTTTCATAAATGGTACCAACTAGTCCTATCTCAACAGACATTGCCAATAATACTAGCAAATAAATTTAGTGGAAATGTCATCCCCAAACCATCTGCCCAAACGTCATATATCCCAGAATCCCTTACTCTCTCTATTAATAACTAAACAGCATGTCCTGGAGGTGCTCTCAAAGAAGAAATATACTTCCTTTATAGGACATGACAACATATCTGGATAGTTCATAAATAATGCAAAACATGCCCTCACCAAAGTTTTTCCTCAAATTGTTTAACCAATGCTTAGCCACAGGATTTGTTCACAAATATAGTGCACTGCAGTGGTGATATCCCTTTACAAGGGTTGCCCCACCACAGAATTCATTAGTTATAGATGTATCAGCCTTAGCAGCCTGATCTCCAACACCATGGAATGTATCATAACTGATTTAATCGATTATGACATCAAAAATCTCATTAGGCTAGGCCCTCAATAGTTTGACTTCATCAAAGCTGCATCCTGTCTAGAAAATCTGGTTAACTACTTCAAGAGGCTCTTGGCAGAGGTCATTATCTTAACTTATGCCAATGCATTTGACACCCTACCCCATGCATGTGTTGTAAACAAGCTTAAATGCTTTACATATAAATTCTTACATGGTAAGATGGATTCCAAACTGGCTAAAAGGCAGTACCCACATAATCTGTCTGGCAGGTGTCACATCTGAAAGTGTGAAAGTAATGAGATAAGTACCCCAGGATTCTCTTCTGAGCCCCCTTCTTTTTTTTTGGCATTTACCTCTCTGATCTCCGAACTGAGGCACTCTGGTTAACTAAGATGGCAGTTGACTGCAAACTGGGTGTTATTGTCAAGACTCCCACTGACATTTTTACCCTTCAGAAATAACTTATCCTACTGAGAATGGGTTCAAATTAAACATGAAAAAGTCTAATATTATTTAATTTGGCAAGTAATCCCTACCACCAACATATAGTATAGGCAATATTCCTCTACTAAAGGAAAATAAAGCTAACGTGATAGTTCCCTCCCCTTCAATCATCATTCACTACAGTCACTTAACATATCAATTAACAATGCAAGCCTCAGGGGTTCCTAACTAAGAACATGTGGGGTTTAAAGATCTGGAGCTACCAATAGATGTTAGCTGTTGTATACCTTTACTCAGTATCTTATAAACTCTTGTGGAGTAAGTTGTGCCTCACACACAGCCTCGCATACAACCTCACACACACAGCTTCCCATACGGTTTCATATACAGCCTGACATACAGTCTGATGTACGGCCTCGCACACAGCCTTACACACAGCTTCACATAAAGTCTCATATACAGCCTTACAAACAGCCTCACATACAGCCTCACATATAGCCTCACACACAACCTGACATACAGCCTCACACACAGCCTCACACACAGCCTCACACACAGCTTCACATAAAGTCTCATATACAGCCTCACAAACATTCTCACATACAGCCTGACATACATCCTGATGTACAGCCTCACACACAGCCTCACACACAGCTTCACATAAACTCTCATTTACAGCCTCGCAAACAGCCTCACATACAGCCTCACACAGAGGCTCACACACAGCCTGACATACAGCCTCACACACACAGCTTCACATAAAGTCTCATATACAGCCTCACAAACAGCCTCACATACAGCCTCACACACAGCCTGACATACAGCCTGACATACATCCTGATGTACAGCCTTGCACACAGCCTTACACACAGCTTCACATAAAATCTTATATACAGCCTCGCAAACAGCCTCACATACAGTCTCACACAGAGCCTCACACACAGCTTGACATACAGCCTCGCATAGAGCCTCACACACACAGCTTCACAGAAAGTCTCATATACAGCTTCACATACAGCTTGACATACAGCCTGATATACAGCCTCACACACAGCCTCACGCACACAGCTTCACATAAAGTCTCATATACAGCCTCACATATAGCCTGACATACAGCCTGATGTACAGCCTCGCACACAGCCTCACACACAGCTTCACATAAAGTCTCATATACAGCCTCACATAAAGCACCATTAGAGACCCTGTTGTCCTTGGTCTCCTATATCTATGTAAGTTTAATAGCTTAGCAAACATCGTAAGAGAGGACTAAATACTCACTAGCAGATAAGTGGAATGCAGTAGATTCATCAGTGCCCCCCTTCTCTGGAATAAGCTGCTGGTGCAGGTTAAGAGGTGCAACACGTTATCATCCTTCATATGGAGCCTGGATGTTCAAATAGCTACCCTAAAATGTGCCTATTACATTAACTGGCATAACTCTTTTTGTGAAATGGGGTACAGGCTGAGACTGGGTATTGGAAAGGCATTGATGTTCATGATGCTAAACTGCCCTGAATCCCCTGAAAATCCTATGGACAGTAGGGATATCTGAACCCCTATTTCAACTCCCAAACCACAGTTTTAGATTTACCTCCAATAATATTCTCGATGTACTTTAATTCTCTGATACTGCATCGGCTAAAATATAAGGTATACTATATGCAGATGGTTTAGCCATCTTCAGAATTCATTTGTCATCTCAGTAATAGGCAAAGGTCTAAATATGGAAGCTAAGATTGGATATTATTTAAATGTACATACTATCAAGTTAGCACAGAAAAGTGTCATTTGAAACTTTTGCTACAGGGCCTGTATTAAATGGCACACACTGGCCATCTGAATCATCCATTCTACTCAACTGTTCAGATTTTTGCCTCATATATTTTCTCTGTTCCACATAAAATTTGTGTTTTACTTGCAAATCATTGAGGATTGAAGTCACTAAATAATGACATACATTTGAATTTCAGACTTCAGATCCTTCTAGACACACATGCTAACACAAACTCTGTTATTCTAGAGACATTTGAAGTTTGTAAGAGCAACATTTAAAATCTTTCCCTTCTTTTGGGCCTTTGTTCTCCCCCCATTATTTTAGGCTTTGTCCACATTTTGTGCGTTAATATGGTTGAGAGGTATAGAACCACCGCAAAGTGGAGAGTGTAAAGCAGTTCTAATGTCTTAAAAAATGTTAGCCACTTGATAATGGCTTCTCATTTAGAGGCACTCTATCCCCATCTAATTTCCACAAAATGCAACAAACTTTAATCTTATCAGCAACATTTTCACACACCAAATAGAAAAAGGCCTATTGATTATCTTCTCTTTCTCTTTGCCAAGAGGGCTGTAGATTCATTTGGCCACTGTATTGGATCACTTTTCCTGACCTTCTGACCTTTATCAACTCATGTATACTACTTGTTGTTTCATATTCAAGCTCCTCAATATAAATTCATTTCCCTCCATGTCATGCTCATTGCAAGCAGGTCAATCAGCTGAAATGTTGTGATCACCTTCCATAGTCTCTGTAAACATATGTATACACACACACACACACACACACACACACACACACACACACACACACACACACACACACACACACACGTGTGTCTATATGTATATCTATCTGGGTCCCCTTCACATGGTCGACATTTCAGAAAGCCGAAGACCATATGGCCAAGACCATATGATCGACTTTTGAAATGTCGACCATGTGAAACGGGCATCTCCATACAGTGCGGAAGTGAAAGCTTTCCATCTTCCTCACTATAGTGTGATCTCGGAGTTGGTATATTTAAGTTTCGGAGGGTGGGGGAGCCCCCCACAGAGGGTACAGGGGGGTTGTCCCCCTGCTAGCAATGTTTAGGTTAGTGTTTGTTGTGTTTTTTTCTTTTTTTTTACATGATAGACATTTCAAAAGTTGATCATATATTCTCGGTCTTCGGCTTTCTGAAATGTCAACCATGTAAAGTAGATCCATGTATCTACATATATATATATATATATATATATATATGGATCTACTTCATATAGTCGACTTACCATTTCGTCAGTTTTAAATCAGTTTTTGTTGTTTCTGACCTTAAAGCACCTGAATAAAGAAACATACACATTTTAAGTCTTTATTCAGAAATTCCAGTAACTGTACTGTTTTTGCCTTTTAAGTGATCTAATCTTTGTAATTAAATCTTGGTTGTCATTGTGTGAGAGAATCTGAAAATCAGGCTGTGTTGCATGCATTCTGATTGTTTCCAGCCTAGGGCAGGGTTGCATTTAATGACTTTTATTGTCTGAGGCCCAAGAACAGATACCAGTGGTGTATGACAGGGCTCTATTTTCGGCTGCCTCCTATTTGGCATATATTTCTCAGACCTTCAACAGATGATATTAGTCTTCTGCACTACAACAGGACACCAGGGATTTATTTTAAAAATACATAAATAGAAAAAACACATAGGAGAAAACTGGGACTTGAACCATGTACCCTTCACACAAGAAATCCATGCAGTCTTTTTTTTCAAATGTCTGGCTTTAAAGACTAACTGTAATCATTGACAAATTACCTGGGCAGAGGAAAAGGAGTCATTGTGGGTGTTCTGACAACAGACAGAGATATCGTGTATGTGTTCTATGTGTGTGTGTTTTACTGTGAGCTCGTGTGCCCATGTGTGAGAGACTGACTGAGGGTGGATGGATGTCAGAGTTAAAAAATGTAGCCTTCACAGCTAACTACCACAAGAAGCACTGATCTGTATTTAGCAGTAATTAACTACAATTCATAGCCATTAACGCTACCGATAATGAAGTCTTTCCTCATTGTGGTTAATGTGTCTATGAATCAAATACTGCTTTGTGGAGACAGGGCCTTTTTACTGTAGCCCTTTGGGACCATAGAGGGGCCCTTTATGAATTCCTAGAACTGTGTGGTTAAAAAAGAGAATTGGGATAACAAAAAGAGAAAGATAGCTGAAATATGTAAAAGGCTATCATTGTTAATATTTAAGAATTTCACAGTATTAGGAGTTATAACTTGTAAATTGTTTATGCTTTGTATTAAAGGTGTGACGCCCATACACTGCCCCAATAATCAAGGAGCCTCAATCCTTACCACTAGCACCAGTGAGGGGCTTCCACATTGGGAGGATAACAAGTACACACACACGGTAAAGTACAATTTCCCTTAAGAGCACACAGAGATCACAGTCAGTCTGGGGCTGGTTTCTCCCTTTCTCTCCAGATCCCCAATAAGACTATCCACTGGCACAGCTATAGGGTCCAGATCTCAGCCGAGTAGTCAAGCCAAAGCCTCCAGTACCCTCTCTGTCCAGCCAGTCCTTCATGTCCCTGCCCAAGTAGCTGACACACACACACACTTTGAGATATGAGTCATATACAAACACACAGACACTCCTGGAGAAGGCTGGCACAGGTTCACTAGCTATGCCCCGTTCTGCTCAGGCTATAAGGTAGTAATCTACTGCCACCAACTACTCTTATCAGCTACTATAAAGGCCCTTACCAAAGGGTGTCCAATTCTACTGTGCAATGTTACTGTTATCCAATTGATAAGTGTGACTGAGACTTGAAGGCTATTTAGGAGTGGCCTATACAGTATCACCAAATACATGCAAGTACTATAAGAGCTTAAATTATCTCTACCCAAAACAGCCACAGTTAAAAGTTTTAAAAAATATTTTATAATAAATAAAAAAAAAAACACAAAACAATACTCATTAATTCAACACAATGACATTAAAGAGTTCAGAAATCACAGGAAATACTTTCAAATAACATAGTAGGACAGTATCACATAAATATAGAAAGCATCTTAACTAATCTTGCCATATTTCTATCTGGTTCTAAGAGAAATCACTGTTCTAAATATCGTACTTACAGAGCAAGGCACAGTGTTGGTGAGTTGATGTCAGATTCAGAACAAAATACAAAATATCATTCTTACTTTCTGAGATAGTTCTTAAATTGATAATACACATTACTGCTGAGTCATTTCAGACCACATCATTCATGACACTTCTGCTGAAGTTTCCCAGGCTCACAGAACTAAAAATTTTAACATTTCTTTTTGATCTGCACCTGCCAGTAAGCCACAGCAATAAAAGACACTTTACATGTGAAACCTAGTAATTATTTATGTCTTAAGACAATAGAAATATTTTCTTTCTGCAGACATCCTGTCTCCAATCTATATGCTACATGGCTCCACTGGTTGCATTCAAAACATTTAACCCTAGGTCCTGGGCATGTACCTGGACTAGTGGCTTCCCCCGCTACTGGCAGATTCTGCTGTGGCAGTCTGGGCTGCCCACCATGAGTTCCCTTAGACCCATGAGCAGCACTGGCTGTCCCTTTCCTGTGCAGTGATGCCATGCTTGCTAGGTATTGGTCTCCCTTCTTCCCCAACTCATCTACAGTAGAGCATTGTCTATCAGCTAACAAGATCCTCATGTCCTCAGGCAAAGTGCTAAGGGCTTGTTCCTTCACCAAAAGGTCTGCCAACCCTTCAAAAGTGGTGACCTGACATCTATTCACCCACCTATGAAAATAAGTGCTTAGTTCAGCAAGATATTCACACAAACTTTCATCTGCCTTGCATCTATGCTCACAAAACTTTTTCCTGTAAGCTTCAGGTATTAGCTTAAAAAATCTAGTAAACAACTATTTACAGCATTATAATTTAAGAAATCATTGTCAGACAGTTTGGACAAAACAGTTACAGCTTTACCATGGAGTAAGGGGGTCAGGAACCATACCCAGAGCCCTTGGTCAACATTATACTGTTTACATACCCTCTAAAAACATATGAATAATACTATCAACATTATCCCCCTCTGTAAACTGTGGAAGAAATGTACTGACCTTTTGTGCTTCTAGGGTCCAGTTACTCCCCACCCTATTACCTTCAGGACTCTGCAAAGAGTCAGCATCTCCTTTTCATGTTGCCTCTGCTTCTCTTTCTCCTCAGCTTCCAGGTGTAGCAATTTCTCATTTTCCTTGGTCTCTAGATGCCTCAGTCTGTCTGCTGCTTCTATTTCCAAATGCTTGGCCTCCAGCTCAAGTCTCTTTAGCTCCAGACAGATTTTTAAGTCCTCTGTAGAAAGGTTGAGCTGTCCATTCAATGAGTGTTGTACATCTCCACCGCGAGTCTGATCATCTTCCTGGTTGGTTTTCTCAGATGCAGCTATGACCAAAGCTGTAATCATGTCTGCCTTAGTCAAGTTTCTATGCACCAGTCCTTTAGCCTGTCATATCTCAGCCAACTGGCTCCTTGTCAGCTTGTCATACTCCTCTATTGACATGCTTGCCTGCTCTCCCTGACTAACTAAGCTAACAAAAGAAATAAAACTATTGTGATCTGAACACTGAATGTTCACTGCACGGCTGATTTAGTGTACAAAACCACCTTCAGTGATCACTGTACACATGCTACAGGGATTCACTTTCCACACCACTACAAGCCAATTAATATGTGATGTGGTTGACTCACCACCATCAAACAGTTAATACTCAATGTGGATATCCCACCACTGCCAACCAATTAATATGTGACACCCATGCACTGGCCCAGTAGTCAAGGAGCCTCAATCCTCACCACTAGCACCAGTGAGGGGCATAAACATTGGGAGGATAACAAGTACACACACAGTAAAATACAATTTCCCTTAAGAGCACACAGAGATCACAGTCAATCTGGAGCTGGTTTCTCCTTTTCTCTCCAGATCTCCAATAAGACTCCCCACTGGCACAGCTATAGGGTTCAGATCTCAGCTAAGTAGTCAAGCTAAAACCTTCAGTACCCTCTCTGTCCAACCAGTGCTTCGTGTCCATGCCCAAGTAGCTGACACACACACACACACTTTGAGATATGAGTTATATACAAACACACAGGCACTCCTGGGGAAGGCTGGCACAGGTTCCCTAGCTATGCCCCCTTCTGACCAGTCTATAAGTTAGTAATCCACTACAACAAACTACTCTTATCAGCTACTATAAAGGCCCTTACCAAAGGATGTCCAATTCTACTGTGCAATGTTACTGTTATCCAATTGATAAGTGTGATTGAGACTTGCAGGCTATTTAGGAGTGGCCTATACATTATCACCAAATACATGCAAGTACTATAAGAGCTTAAATTATCTCTACACAAAACAGCCACAATTAAAAGGTTTAAAAATATTTAATAATAAATAATAAAAACACAAGACAATACTCAATTCAACACAATGACAGAGAGTTCAGAAATCTCAGAAAATACTTTAAAATAATAGGACAGTATCACATAAATATAGAAAACATCTAAACTAATCTTACTGCATTTCTGTCTGTTTCTAAGAGAAATCACTGTTCTAAATATTTTACTTACAGATCAAGGTGCAGTGCTGGTGAGTTGTGAGATTCAGAACAAAATACAAAATGCCATTCTTTCTTTCTGAGACAGCCCTTAAATTGATAATACACATTACTGCAGAGTCATTTCACATTACATCATTCTTGACACCTCTGCTGAAGTTTCCCAGGCTCACAGAACTCACAATTTTAACATTTCTTTTTGATCTTCACCTGCCAGGAAGCCACAGCAATAAAATACACTTTACATGTGAAACCTAGTAATTATCTATGTCATAAGACAATTGAAAAAATTAATAGCTGCAGACATCCTGTCTCCGAGCTTGAAATCAAACACAGTCATAAATTCTTTACTTACCAGCTTTCTTCCAGCAGGATGCAATGTGGTTACATTTTTGAAGCTTAGCGCACAACAAAGTTTTCTTACATTTACGAAACCAGCCTGTGGATCATATTAATATTTACAATGACATAGAATTATTTACAAAATTCTATCTAGCTGGGCTGGCAGCCTCTCACAAAAGGCATCTTTAGTTTTAGTATAAGTGATGTGATATTTGTCTAAGCTCTAATACTCTCTCTCTCTTTATATATATATATATATATATATATATATATATATATATATATATGTATATATATATACATATAATCAGTTCATTACTTCCTTTCTTTCAGTGATTTATTTCTTTGGAAGTGATTAGCACATAGTCCAGCTACAGAGGGGGTAAACTAACAGATGGCATGCACGCTGTTTAATCAAAAGCTAGGTTTTAATTGCAGTCAGAGCTGTATGATAGTAAAAGTACTGTGGCAAGATGTCACAATGAAAAAAATAATTACTGCTATATTAAAAATCTACCTTTATGAGAAAACTGCAGTTGGCTAGTAAGTCAGTCTATCCGAAAAAAAATCTATATCGTTCTTGTATTTCCAAGAAGTAAATCAGTAGGATGGAGGAAACATTACCAAAATAATCAGCATAGGGTCTATCCATAAATAAATAAATGCCAAGTGTAGAGCAAAAACCCAGAGTGGAAAGGTGCTTCATTTTGCTTCCCTGCAACCTCATATGAGAGGGGATATTCCTAATTATGGACCAAATAATGTGGTTGTTTTCCACCATCCTGTAATTGTTTCAGTGCTCTCTACGGAAATGTAAACTGAAGTTTAGAAAAATGAATTCTTAAAATATGTGTTATTTATTTCTTGATAGCTTTGTAAACAGAAGTCCATGAATTTTTTTGAAAGTTGTTCATCCATTAGCATGGAAACTGTTGTGTTCTATGTTGTGCTAACAGAAGTGTGACCTGTCTTTAATAACCTGGTATATGTTTCACAAAAAACAATTATGTTTATTGCCTGTGTATGTGGATCTGCTCCTATGGACTGAATGCATACAGTAAATTACAGTGGCCTTAACCATGTCCAGGTCTATAAACATCACATTTCAGAAGCTTCAGGTGAGGTAAATTATTTTATTCCTTTGAAAAATATAAATGAGTACATAATCTTAATTGTATCATTTTACAAAGATGCAAGTATGTTTTCCCATTGTAAAAGAAGAGCTGAGAAGAACTCAGAAAAAATTCAAAGCTAAATGATACTTTATAAAATTATTAAATTGTGCACTAAGATGAAGCACAAAAGAGGAAACTTGCATAACACAGTAAACTAAACAATGGTTTAATGTCAAGTAAAAAAAAAATGAAAGAAAATATATCTGTCAAGATTTCAGGCCTAACATCATTTGAAATATATTTTGAAATACAAGACATACATTCGGAATGGAAGAACCAGCTGACCATATTTCAAAACTTTAAAATTACATTAAGCATAGCAAGAGATTATAGAGTCTTACACATGACAGGAGGAAAAAAGTATGTGGCATATTTGAAGCAACAGTAAAACTGATGCCATAGCAAAATTGTATCACAGATTCCAGGAAATAAACAACAAATTTAAGAGATACTATAAGTCCAACAAATAGATATAGGTTCAGAAGTGTAAGACAGAAGAAAGTGTGGCCCACACAGATGTATTCTACTAGGGTAAGGGCACTGGATAGCTCACTCAAGCCTATAATGTCTGGTTGGAATGATTTCAGTTCACACCCATACCCCCTTAAGGAGTTGAGATCTTTTTTGGGTTTGGTTTCTTTAATTAAGTGACTTACCAACTAAGAATAGGCAGTATTGGAAAGGTCAAGGTTTTAATAACAAAATTACACCAATATTATTAGTCTATGATGTCCTGCAGTGAAGAAATTAACTTTTTTGACTCATTATTCATACTTTCATATTTATATTCATATTTTCATAACTGAGAGACCCACATGTTATCGAGATATATAGTATGAAACACCAATGTGGGAAACAGGGAAATTCACTGTCAATATTCTACTTAATACTTCAAAAAACAAGTGACTTACAAACTGCTACATGACATCAGGTAAAAATTTAATGTTGAAGAAAACTTTCTTTGATATTTGTACTACAACTTGCACATCTTAAGAGATATCCAGCATTATTTATTTTATTAATTATACAGGTAATTAATTGTTTTCATATTTCTATAAATATCTTAATAAGCATTCACTTGTAGAGGAATGTCTTGTCATATGAAAGCTTATATCTGGTTAACAAAATGTTATCTAATAATATATGGCTAAGTTGTATAGTTTTCAAGATAAGAAAATTTCTTTATCAAATTTTAGAAAAAATATAACTTGGGGGTTTATGTACATTATAATATATTAATATATATGAAAAAGAGTATGAATACACTGACTCGTAACTGTAAAAATACTGCTTTCTGATAACATTGCTATTTGTACATTTTAATAGCTTTTATTGTTCACAAAATAATTACAGTTTACTTTATACTTTTACAATTTATTTTTCAGAAAATGTGTGTAGGATGTCAGAGGTGTGACATTCCACACACTATAGGTGTTAATGAGTTAGATGTTATGAGCTCACTGGCATTACAACAGAAATACAATTAGTACCAAAAAGCAGTACTGCTGGGGTAAGGAAGAAAGTGCTTGCTGATCCAGTTATGACACTGACAAGGTGGTAGATTGTATCATATTCACTGATGCATCAGAAATGTAGGCCAAGATGACAAAGTGATGTGAAAATGCTAGCACAGAAGCAAACAAATAAATAATGAAGAAAAATAAAGTGAGTTCAGAGAAGCAGGCAAAAGATACACATGTAAACGCCACAGAAAAAAAGAGAGCTCCACTCAGAATGTTCAGTGTGCAAAATGAATACACTGCTCCTGACGGCTGACAGCCATAAAGCAGTTGGGGCCACTGAAATATCTGCTAATGTCATCCTGTATGATGACTACAGTTTCCGACTCTTACACTGGCCTAGTGGCACCTCCCACTGCTAGAACAGGGGATGGATGAATGACAGGGATACTAGAGGGTATGGCTTGATGGTAGTCAGGGTAGTACCAAAAATATAACTTAAAAAAACAAGAGCGCATGAAACACAAAATAAGACTGGTATCAAACAAATGTCAGTATGCCTAAGAGGACAGTGGAGACATTTGCAGATGGATTCCTATTATCTAGTATGTGATGAGGGTGTATTAAATATTATCAATGACTATCAAAACATCCCAGTGGTAGAACCAGTGTTTCCATATCATAGGATGCAGCAGTTATAGCCCACAATAACCTATTTTCCACATTTGGATACTCCAGAAAATAGGAATGATAAGCAGACCGGAATTCTGCTGTGGCGACCCCTAACCGGGAAAAGCCGAAAGATACAACAACAACAACAACAATGATCCACATTTAACAGTTATCAGCTCACAAAGATTTGATAAGTAACTCCAACTAACTGGGTAATGCAGTACTTTATGTAGAATGTCAACAACACTATAAGAATTCTTACATCCAAATAGAGGCTTAGTGGAAACAACAATTAACAATATATTGACAGTCTACAAAATATGTATCCTTTCTATTATGGAGACACTCCAGACAGCCTGCTGTTTAAGCAATACTTCAAAAATAAGATACCCAGCAAAACCACCCTCAGTGTTACAATGGCAGACATAAGGAAACAAGATTTAAGGAAACACAGCAGCATGACAAAACATGTTGATCTAATAAGGGCCAAAGGCAATCATTTTATGAAAGACAAACTGTGCTGCTGAAAAGTCAGAAATAACACATGTATAACTCTGTCCATCTCCGGATCTTACCAAATAAGTGAAATAAAAGGAACAGAGGACTATGTGAACTGAAAACACATTGCAATGTGTTGTAATTTTCTGAATACCTAATACATCACAAGTTTAAGGGAGAAAAGTACTATGAATTTAACTCCAGTTTTAATACCAAGTGAGAAACTGATGGTTTCAGAGGGAGTGGGTGGGGGGGAGAGAAAGATTAAGGTGGCCTAATGGTTAAGGTGTTTGCCTTACAAACACAAGGTGCAGGGTTTGAATCTCACAAGGGATAAATGGCTAGGCTTAAAATGGCTCGCAAGGGCAGTTAGCCTAGTACTAACCTATGAATTATAAATCCTTTATAGCAGTAATGTACAGAGTAGATATTCTTTTCTAAATTAAGCTACCTGCTCATCTCTCACTTGGAATATAAATGCTGCAAATATTTTAATTTTAAAGATCATCGAGAAGTAAGTAATGCACAATAAGCTGATAAATGAACAAAGGTTTTATTGTAAGAAATTCAAATGTATTTCCTGACATCAAAGATCACACAGCAAAAGCAACACACACACACACACACACACACACACACACACACACACACACACACACACACACACGCATGCACATATACATACATATATACCATGTGTTTCTGAGTGTGTGTGTGTACATATATATATATATATATGTGTGGTTTACTATCATATTTTCGAATGGGACTCCGTCGACTGCACTTTTCTTGAACACGGAAAATCGAAAATGGTAATGTCGAACTCCAAAAGCCACACTAGGAACGGGTTTTAACATGGGTCGAGATAGGGGAGAGGTTTGTAGGTCAGCAATAGCAGTGAACATCTATCTTGACCCATGTTAAAACCTGTGCATGAAAATACAAGAAAATACAAGAAAAACTACACACTACACACACACACCCTAACTATATGTATAAACTCCAGGGTCGCACAACATTGGGGAAGGCAGCAAATCCCTGTTAAGTGCCTTGAATACTGGTTGTCGACCAAATGAGCTGTCGACCAAATGAATTTCGATCAAATGGTCTGTCGATCATATGAAGTAGTCCCATATATATATATATATATATATATATATATATATATATATATATATATATATGTGTGTGTGTGTGTGTCTGCTTGTGTCTATAGATATATATATATATATATATATATGTATATATATATATATATATATATATATATATATATATATATATATGGGTCTACTTTGTTGCTCATTTCACTGAATTTGAATTCATCCTGACCAAATCACTGAAAGCTCAAATTAGTGAAAACTCGTTTCACTGAATCTCATTTCACTGAAGTGAAGTACTGGCACTGTGTAGAGTGCTGTAAGGAAAGTAAAAGGTATATGCCCTTTTCTCCACTGTAGTGCGATGCTGGAGTTAGTATATATATATATATATATATAGTTAGGGGTGGTGTGAGGGGCACAGCCACACTTAGTTTGGGTATATATTGTCTTCTGGAAAGAGTTAGTCATTGGTGTTGTAAGTATGCATGTCTGTGATTTAAAATGTATTGTTTTGAAGCTTTCAGTGAAATATAATATAAAACCAAACCAGGTGGGGCAGGCTACACCCTCCCACATACCCCAAGACAGGGAAGCCTGAAAGCCATCACTACAAATAAAGAAATACGATGTATGAAACCTGACAAAGGTGGTGGCTTAGTGATTGTAGGTTACTTGGATTATGAGGGACATATGTGCAGTCTACTAGGAGACACCCAAAGTTATAGTGTGGTCTTGATTAATGCAATATCCATTGAACATAGAAGTATTAAGATTGCTCTTCATGAATTGCTGTTATTTGACAACATTACACATGAAATGTACGGGTTTCTTTCAGTGGTCAGTCCAGTGGTTCATAAAATGTTTGGAATCCCAAAAGTGCATTTGAATGTTGAAGCCCCTCCTTTAAGGCCCATTGTGGCTGCAGGTGGCTCTATTACAGAGCCACTGGTGAAATTTATAGATCAGAAATTGAAGAACATGTTTCGCCAATTCCTGCATGTCATTAGGGTTTCCTGGGACCTGCTGAACAAATTACATCACATCAATGTTGATAGTATTGCTTTATTTTCTACCTGCAACGTACAAAGCTTATTTTCACTTATCCCCCAAGATGAGGGATTGGAATCGTTTGGAGAAATTGTCAAGACAGTTGGGAGCCTTTCAGAGCAAGATCAATTACTCGTGCAGGATTTTATGGACATTGTGTTAAATAACAACGTTGTGGCCTTTGGTGGTGAATATTACAAACAACATACATGAGTAGTGATGGGGGCTAGATGTGCCCCCATTTTTGCAAATGCCGTCCTCCTTGAGTGGGAACTTGACACTCTTTTTAAAGTGCCATTATTTAGTGGTAGCCTGGGTTACTTCAGATACTTGGATAACTTATTATTCGTGTGGAAGGGCACCATCAATGGGGTTTTTTTTGCCATTATTGAAGGTGTTGCGGTTTAGTACTAATTTTTTGAAGTTTACTTGCCATTTGGATGTGCAGCAGATCAACTTTTTGGATACTG